>NC_090222.1:37802500-38057500 GCF_024489055.1 Chanodichthys erythropterus | reverse complement strand
TCATAACGTTAAGGTTGAACCACTGGAGTAACATCGACTGTTTTAACGATGTTTATACAACTTTTCTGGACCTTGAATTCATTGCTTTCTATTGAGGAGAAGAAAAAAACTCTCTGATTTCATCAAAAATATCTTTGTTTGCATTTCAAAGATGAACGAAAGTCTTACGGGTTTGGAAAAACATAAGAGTAATTAATGACAGAAATTTCATTTTTGGATGAACTAACCCTTTAAGTTTAGGTATAGGGTAGGATTAAGGATGTAGAATATGGTTTTGCAAAATAATGCATTAATATCTGTTTTATAAGTACTAATAAACAGCCAATATCCTAGTAATATGCATGCTAATAAGCAACTATTTAATAATGAGAATTGAACCCTAAACTAAAGTGCTATCATTTAGGTATATCATATAGTAATATTCTTTAATATTTTGAATTAGCTTTTATTTTTATATTTTCTGTTTTAAATTTTAATTAGTTCATTTTTTTTATATTTATTTTAGTTTTAGTAATTCAACTTAAATGTATTTAATTTCCATTAATTGCCAAGGAAACATTTTTTAAGTTTGAGTTTTTCATCTAATAATTGTAATTTATTTCAGCTGTATTTCAATAAACAAAAATAATTTTTAATAGCTTTGTAATAACAGTGGTTGGGTCTGTGCAGTCATGGTAACTTTAGTCATTTTCATGTTAAGATACTTTCATCTATCCCAGTTTGATAAGATGAGACAGACAATTGACCCTTCGCCAGGAGTTTGATTGACAGGCGATCTAACCAATCATAATGCCGAATCCGCCATTTTGTCCGACAAAGCAGTCAGGGGAGTTAGCATATTAACATCGGTGGACTGGAACCAAAGACTCTTTTAAGGAAAGCCTGTTCACTCAGCGGCCATATTTGCAGCCATTTCAGTCATCCAAGACCAAGTCCTTTTTTATTTGAATGGGGGAATCCTGAAATCTCAAAAACTGCTCGGTGAACTCACAATTAAATAACATATTTCAAATCAGCAACAAAATCTGACATGAACTGTCCCATAAATGTTGTTTCTTATGTTCAAATAGCATGAAAAAGCTTATTTTTCAGGCTAGACGAATCAATGTGCATGCGGCATGTGCTAATAATCAGGTTTCTATGGGAACCGGAGCCTCTAACAGCAGCTGCAGTCAGCGATTGGCTCTTTTACTTTGAAGGCGGGACGTATTCCGCCATATTGCACGTTGCAGTTTCTCCCATTCATAACTAATAAGAGTGAGCCGTCTTTCTATATCTATAGTCTTTGCTTAAACTTCAAAAATGGTGTGTACCGATGTCTTTCCATGGTTGAAACAACATTCCTTCTGATGTTCATTCATGTTTATTTGATGCTATAAATTAACTGGTCAGAAAAAATTAAATCACTGGAACTGAGGACACAAAACGGTATTTATTCGAATTATTCATATTATTGAGAACATGATGTGTGGCGTGAGAGTGGCATGTTTTGCAACAGTAACTAAAGGGGGCGGGGCTTTGCAAACAGTCAATTATAAGTAAGTCTTATAAGGTTGACGTTGTCGACACAACAACATTGAATCAACCAGAGGCAGTAAAGGGAAAACCTGCTTGAAAAGAGTCATTATTATTGCAATTCAGTTTGGTGATGCTAGTGGCACAGAAATTACACATGCCAACATTTTGTTTACTTGCGTATGATCAACAGTTTTGTTAGTATGTTAATGCTGTTAGTGTTTCCAGTTTTGTATGTTGATGTCCAAAGTCCAAATCTGCATCCCGAAACAAAACTAGCTGTGAAGCACTAGTCTAACGAGTTGACGCCTTTAACCTCTCTGTCCATGACGAACACTCCCTCCATCATAACAAAGACCCCAGCTGCCCTCCTTCTCATGCAGGGGGGCAGGAGAGGAGAGGAGCCCCCCACACCTCCACATCAGCACACACAAACACAGGGGCCCCAAAACATTCCCAGCCTCACCATAGCAACACAAGAGCAACACACATTGTCATGGAGATCAGGAGACCCGGGGATACGTGGGGGTTTGGGGAGAGCTGGACCTTCGCCGTATTCATCGTATAGTGTCAGCGAGCACCTCAACATTACACCAAGACAAGGTCATCAATCTTATCCTACACTGCCCACTTTATAGCTCGCCTATGATTTAAGAGCCTTCGGAAAAAACTCCCGTACGCTTTTTTTGTTGAGGATATATACTCTGCTAAGTCTTGATCAATGGCAAACTCTCTTTCGCTGAGCATGTTCCTACACCAGCGCAAATGCAAGCAGCAGCAGATGGCTAGAAATGGAGCCAGATCTCAAGAAACCAGTAAACAATGGCAGCTCTCTGATAGGGATGGATATATATATATATACATATATATCGATAGATAGTGGAAGGCATTGATTTTTACCTAAATGATGGTTCCTCTCACTGAAGAATAAAGTCATTTAAGCCATTTCAAACCAAAATATAAATAAAGATGGTAACACTTTACAATAAGTTCCCATTTGTTAATGGTAGTTAAAGGATTAGTTCACTCCAGAATTAAGATTTCCTGATAATTTACTCACCCCCATGTCATCCAAGATGTTTATGTCTTCAGTCGAAAAGAAATGAAGGTTTTTGAGGTAAAACATTCCAGGATTTTTCTCCATATAGTGACTTCAACAGTTACAAACGTGTTGAAGGTCCAAATGTCAGTTTCAGTGCAGCTTCAAAGAGCTCTACATGATCCCAGACGAGGAATAAGAGTCTCATCTAGAGAAACCATCGGCCATTTTCTAAGAAAAAAAATGTTTATATACTTTTTAACCACAAATGCTTGTCTTGCACTGCTCTGAGATGTGCCACGCATTACGTGGGAAAGGTCACGCTTGACGTAGGCGGAAGTACCACCGTAGGGCGAAAAACTCCATCTAATTTTCACCTCCAACTTCAAAATCATCCGACATTGGGCGTTTGACTGAGACTTTGCACGTTCGCTTTGTAAACACTGGATTGTACTTTGAACTATGCCACGTGTGATCTTTCCAAAGTGATTACGTAATGCGTGGCACAAATGCAAAATGAGCATCTGTGGTCAAAAAGCATATACCTATGATCATTTCACTAGATAAGACTCTTATTCCTCATCTGGGATCATGTAGAGCTCTTTGAAGCTGCACTGAAACTGTAGGGCTGCACAACGATTAATCACGATTAATCGTTTGCAAAATAAAAGTCTCTGTTTACGTAATATATGTGTGTGTTCTGTGTATAATAATTATGTATATATAAATACATGCACATACATGTATATATTTAAGAAAAAATTATATTTATATATAAAATATTTATATTTATATGTAATAAAATATACAAATATGTATATCTATTTATACATGTATATATTTCTTACATTTATACATATATATGTGCATGTATTTATATATACATAATTATTATACACAGAACACACACATATATTACGTAAACAGAGACTTTTATTTTGCAAACGATTAAATCGCGATTAATCGTTGTGCAGCCCTATGAAACTGACATTTGGACCTTCAACCCGTTGGTAACTGTTGAAGTCACTATATGGAGAAAAATCCTGGAATGTTTTCCTCAAAAACATTCATTTCTTTTCGACTGAAGAAACATCATGGATGACATGGGGTTGAGAAAAATATTAGGAAATTTGAATTCTGAAGTGTTGTCTCAGGTCCATTAATTAATATAAACATATATAATATTTGACATTAATAATGTATCAGTATACGTTGCCAATAATGCTTAGTTCATGTTAACTAATGTTAACAATTGTAAAGTGCAGAAAAATCAATTTTGTTATATCATCCATAGTAAAGAAAGCACATGTGGGCAGAACAGTGACACAGAAACAGAAGCAACATTTTGGCATGGTGCTGACTGGGTTAGCGCTGCTCTGGCGTCCCAGATGTCCTGCTGTTGAGGGCTCAAGAGCATAATGCACTGAAGTGTGCAAGATCCACAGAGACGCCACCTGGCCAGTGCACAGCCCTTGTGACCCTTCCCCTGCCGCTCATTAATAAAGGCCACCCTCCGTGTCAGAAAAACAACTAAATCAAGAAGTTTTGGTCTAGCAATGTGGGCTTTTCAATGGTCAATGCCAAGACATCAGAGTATCCGATATATATACACAAGACCAAAAGGAGTTAGAGTTAATAAAAAAGATATTGTGAAAACAGACATTCATTGCACATTTCACTAGAATCACCAAAATGAAATGCAAAAATAATGTTGTTTTTTTTTTTTTTAAACAAGTTTCCCAAACACTCCTGCCCAGCTGCCATTGGTCAGACAAAAGATCTGTCTTGTATGGTGCGTTTAAGTCATGTCGGAAAGATCATATTTACGAGTTAAACGCAGATGAACACCACCACAAAGTTGTAAATATGAATGGGAAGCTCAGGATTTTCTTTAAGGCCCGAGTTTATGAGTTGGGGGTGTGTCAGTGAGAAATATGGCGGAAATCGACTATAATTATATGTATTTAGCATTGACATTGTCAGGGTTTTTATTTACTAACTGCCTGCACACAATATAAAATCATTGTAATATAATATAAAATGTAACGATAAAAATTACAGTGGCTGAACAAAAAGCAAAACACACCTGATGCTCATTCTTTGTTCTTCATTTTCTAAAAATAGAGTTTAAAAACCTTGCTGTTTTTTTTGTGTGTGTGTGTGTATAGTTAATTAAGAGAAGGTACAGCGCCATTTTCCTCTGACGAAAGTGACTTGAACGCACCTGACGTCATAAACACGAACTTCCCGTGAGGAACTGATGATCAAACAAAACAATCAATGTTCTGAAAGTGTCACAAAGCCAGTTTTAAACACAAATGCCTCGCTATTTTACACCGGGCTAGAAGGAAGTGTTTCAACATTCAACAATTACAACCTCAGCTTTAATGCATTACAAGTACTGCAAAAACAGGCAGGGAATCGAGGAAAAAACAAGATCCATTTAGCTATTAAAATCCATTCCTGAAAACTCTCTAACATCAAACATCAAAAACAGCGAAAAGAAACATGAAAACCATGACCTTTCCTTATTTTCCACCTTCATCAGAAACTCATTACCGAAACACATCATTTTGCATCCAATGCAACATCTTGTGGGTCAAAATTGACAACTTCTTTCATTTGCATTTGAAGACGGTTCATCATTTATCCACTGAATGTTTCTGAAAAAATAAATCAAATCATATTCCCAAAACCCACTGCAGCTGCCAGGCAGCTTTTATCCCTCCAAATATAAATCATTTATCTGTTCACAAGCCGCACAGTCTTGTACATTTATACTGTTAATGGAAGTGAAATTGGTAACACTGGACTGAGCCACATTTTAGCAGGATCAATAAAGACCCCTGGGGGTCACTTTCCCCTGCTGCATCTGCTGGAGGCGGGCTTCAAGCTCATGTCTTCCCACGACCCCTGACCTGGGACAATCTCTCTGCTTCCTCGCATCATTTTCCCCTTATGTACATATCACTGGAACCTGTACATTCGTTTCCAGAAATCACCTAGTGATGAACGTTCTAATGGAATGTTAAAATGTTTCCTTGTGGAATGATACAATGTGTCCTTACGGAAGCCTACGGAACGTTACAATGTATCATTATAGAGTGTGCAGCAATAATAACATTGTATCATTTCGAAAGCTTCCAAAACAAGTTAAAAGATTCGAACCCACCAGCGCCAGATGGTCCCGGCTCCATCCCATCCACTGAGCCACAAAGGGTTCACCAAAGTCCCGATGCTCAATCGCCACGGCGCCCGGCCCTTCAGGCTGGAAGCGTCCCCGACTTCCAGCCTCCTTCCCTGGGCGAGCGGGATCGTCTCCGCCGCCGCTGCTGGAGCCCCCAAACCCGCAGGAGTTGAGAGAGAAACAAAAGCTCCTTGGTTCCGATTCCGAATGACCCTCTCCTCCGGGCTCTTTCCGTCCGTGGCTGGATGCTGCGGGTCGGGCTGCTCTGGTTCGGGTTGTTGTGCCTCCTGCTCACCGTTCAAGCAGGATCCACCAGCGGAACAAAAACGTTCAACCCGTCCGTCAGTCACTCACCCCCCACAGCCCGAGAGCCCGTTTCTTCTTCTTCGTCGTCGTCTTCTTCTTCTTCTCCTCCCACTGCTGAGATTCTTGACTGTGGCTGGTCTGTTTTGTGTTCGCCCTCTAGTGTGCGCTTGAAAATCACAATTCATTCATTTAGAACAGGAAGGAGCGCAGGCAAAATACTTACTGCATACTACACACTATATACTACATACTGACCCCTTTATTGAAGTCTATGGGTGAACGAAATAACTTCCTAATCCTATTTAGTGCACTATATGGGTTGCGTGTGGAAGCCCATTTCCTCGACATACGAAAAAATCGCTTTTGTAAATCATAATTCATAAAAAGTCGTATTTTTTGACGTATTAAGTCGTCATATTTATCAGATGAAAAGTCGAAGTGATGACATATACTCAGCCGAAATTTAAAAAATAAATAAATACTAAGCCATTATAAATTAGTCATAATTTTAGGCATACAGAGTCGAAATTATGGCATACTAAACCGAAATTATGACATAGAACAATTATGACATAATTATGACATTGAAAGCCTTTTGATCACATCACTCTGACTTTTATGTCGTGATGAATAGTGATGACATATAAGCCAAAATTATGTCTTAAAAAGTCATAATTATGACATAAAGATGTGATATTGTGGCATACTAGTAAGTCATAATTTAACATAAAAAGTCAAAATTATGACATAAAGAGTCGAAATTATGGCATACTGAGTCATAATTTAACATAAAAAGTCAAAATTATGACAAAGAGTCATAACTATGACATAAAGAGTCAAAATTATGGCATACTAAGCCAAAATTATGACTTAAAAAGTCTTAATTATGACATAGAAAGCCTTTTTATCACATCATTCTGACTTTTATGTCGTGATGAAAAGTGATGACATATAGTAAACCAAAATTATGTCTTAAAAAGTCATAATTATGACATAAAGATGTGATATTGTGGCATACTAAGTCATAATTTAACATAAAAAATTGAATTTATGACATAAAGAGTCGAAATTATGGCATACTGAGTCATAATTCAACATAAAAAGTCACATTTATGACATAAAAAATAAATTATGACATAAAGAGTCAAAATTATGGCATACTAAGTCATAATTCAACATAAAAAGTCAAAATTATGACGTAAGAGTTGAAATTATGGAATACTAAGTCATAATTCTAACATAAAAAGGTCAAAATTATGACATAAAGAGTCATAATTATGACGCTGAAAGCCTTTTTATCACATAATTCTGACTTTTATGTCATAATCATGACAGTCAAAACTGTTACTTATGTAATAATTATGACTTAGTATGTCATAATTTCAACTTTTTATGTCATAGTGATTACTTTTTAAGTCATAATTTCTTATTTATATTATAATTTTATATTTCTAATTTCTCATATGACTTGGTAGTATGTAATAATTATGATTTACCAAAGAATTATTTTTTTCTTATGTGGCAGAAATGGTCTTCCATAATTGTGTGATATGAACCTCAACATAAAATTACTGACAGAAAGCTAGTCCTTGTAAAATGTCAAGCTGATAAAAAAGAAAGCTATAGAGCATCACTTCAGATTAGTATTATCTTGGCTTGAATATGAATTATATTTCCAAGACTTTTCAAAGTTTTTTGCAAATGTACAGTCACTTAAATACATCTTCAGATGAATAGAACTACACTGTTTATTCTATGTCATTAAAAAAAAAAATTTAAGTGTTCATGATTTAGACTACAATATAGGTGAGCAAAATTTTAGACAATGATCTAAATTTAGAAAATTAGGCTACTTTGTAAAGTCATAAGTAGGTCAAGTCACACTTATTTCTGAAAACCAATGATTATACATATCTCAGATTATATGATTTGTGATCATTTAATGATTATAATGAATTTTTGTTGCCAAAACATATTTCAGATTTATTTTAGTTTAATTGCCCCCACTAATAAGGTCTTGAAGTCTTTATTATTGTCATTGCATATTTAATACAATGGAATTCAGTTTAGAGCAATCCAGTATGCAGCACAATAAAAATAGATATACAAGAACAGATAAATAAATGCACACAGTTAAAATGAATTATTGCCCTAATAAATGCCAAGATAGATAAATAACTAAGAATACACACAGTTAAAAAGTTGTTGCCTAGATAAATAAATGGTTACAGAATTATTTTAAGTAAATAAACATATTTAACGTGTTTTTATACATAAATATATGCAATACATTTTTTTAGAGACTTGTAAATCTTATCTGGAAACTCTTGCTTCCTCCAAAGCAATAACAAACAACTATTTCAATGTGCAAAATACGACATAACTGTGCATTTTTATAGTGTGTGTTTTGTTTTCTATACTGCGGGCACTTTTTGCATTTAATTAAAATAATACATCAACAAATATATCTCGAACGTATTTAAAAATATAAAATATACATTAAAAATATATATATATACATTTTTGGCGATTGCTTTGCTGTCGCGTTTCTATGTCGTCACGTCCTGTCAGGGGAAGAAGACGTCATCCTACAGACAGGCTGTGAGTTGGAGCTTTCCTGATTTCTTTAAAATCAGCGAATTCACGCTTTAAATCAAGCTGATTTCGAATTCTTTGAATGAAAGCCTCATTTTACTGAAAGCGATGACAGTGACATGCTAATTTAACATCGTAATGACGTGATATTTGGGGTAGTTATCGCGCGATTGTCATAGTAATAATATTGATGCTTTTATTTTACTGATGTAGATAAATGTGTTCGTGTTTTCAGGCTGGTAAGGTTTGCTTTGAGAAAAGTGTTGTGTATTGTGTGCAAAATATATCATATTCATGCTGTCAAGAGATGTTATGATATTTTAATTCAATACATTATTTCAGGAATAGTGACATTACATATTTTGTTTTATGTCAGTTTTTTGAAAATCTATAAACGACACAGCCTTTTTTAATATTGTTTTGTGCAATATTGAGTAGATAAATAGTATAAGTGTATAATAAATGTTGATCTACCACACTGCATCATTTATATTTAATCTTGTAAGTTATATAGTTGAAGATTGAGCTAGCGTAGTACAGTTGCAGTGCATAACTAAGTTTGATTATAATCAGTTCCTGTTATTGTTGTGGTTTTAATATGTGTTCCGTTTCTTTTGGTGTTGTTCGGTGAGTTAGTGTTGTGCATATTGTGACAGTAACTCTCTTCTGTTTTCACAGAAAGAACTGCCATGTCGTGGATTCGAGAGCGGGAGCTGTCACTTATAGAAAGGCTCACTGCCAACATCCTAAAGGTGTGTTTCAGTCTCTGAGCCGGGCTTTTCAAACAGGCTCTGTGGAAAAGTCTAGAGAAAAACTGTATAAAAAAAAAAATAAATAAAAATCTAATCTAAAATCTAAATAAATAAGATAAAATTAAAAAATGTGATTTAAATTAAAAAAGAGTTATTAATCTATTAAATAGACTAAATTAGTAAATTAATCTATTATATACTATATTATATTATATATATATGTATTTATAGTTTTAGTGAAATTATGACATAAAGAATCATAATTATGACATAGAAAGCCTTTTTAACTCATAATTCCGACTTTTATGTCATAATGACAAGTGATGACATATATTAAGTCAAAATTATGACTTAAAAAGTTATAATTATGACATAAACAGTTGAAATAATGGCATTAAGAGTTGAAATTCTAACATAAAAAGTAGAAATTATGGCATACTAAGTCATAATTCTAACATAAAAAGTCAAAATTATGACATAAAGAGTTATAATTATGACATAGAAAGCCTTTTTATCTCATAATTCCGACTTTTATGTCATGATGACAAGTGATGACATATACTAAGCCAAAATTATGACTTGAAGACATAAAGAGTCGAAATTATGGCATACTAAGTCATAATTTTAACAAAAAGTCGAAGTTATTGCATACTAAGTCATAATTTTAACATAAAAAGTCAAAATTATGGCATACTAAGTCATAATTTTAACATAAAAAGTCAAAATTATGGCATACTATGTCATAATTATAACATAAATTGAAATTATGGCATACTAAGTCATAATTCTAACATAAAAAGTCGAAATTATGACATAAAGAATCATAATTATGATATAAAAAGCCTTTTTATCACATAATTCTGACTTTTATGTCATGATGGCAAGTGATGACATATATTAAGCCAAAATTATGACTTGAAGACATAAAGAGTCGAAATTATGGCATACTAAGTCATAATTATAACATAAATTGAAATTATGGCATACTTTGGGCCCTATTTTAACGATCTAAACGCAAAGTGTGAAGCGTACGGCGCAGGTGCACTCAGGGCGTGTCCAAATCCACTTTTGCTATTTTAACGACGGAAAAACGGTCCATGCGTCGGGGCGTATTTTTGAAATGGGTTGTCCCTATTCTCTTAATGAGTAATGGGCGTAACGTTCAATAAACCAATCAGAGTGTCATCTCCCATTCCCTTTAAGAGCGAGATGCGCTCGCGCCATGGCGGATTGCTATGTACATGGCGGAATTTGTTGGCGGAAAAGCTGAACGCTTTTCAAGCGAAGAAACCGATCTGCTCGTGCGCGAAGTTAAACGTTTAGTTAGAAGGTAAACGAAGTTACATTTTTATATTTATGTAGCCTACACAATAATATTCTTTTACACTGTAATCCTTTTGTTTTTAATATTTGGCATGTTTGTGTGATGTGCATCCCTGTGTGTAATAAGCAAAGTCAACGCGCACTGTGGACGCGCCCAGAGGCGCAGTTTCTACCAACGTGCTCTAACAAAAAATATTGCGCCACTGACTTTAGACTTTAGACCAGGTTTGAGTTGGTCTATGGCGCAGTCTATTTTCAGCTCCTTAAAATAGCAATGCGGCTGAACACACCTCTTTTTTAGACCAGCACGCCCATGGGCGCACTAACTGGCGCAAATGCATTTACTAATTTAAGGACGTGGCGCTGAACGGGAAAACGCGAACGGCGCCGGACACTAAAACTAGCAAACACACTTGCGCTGCGCCTTGCGTCGCATTGCGCCGGGTGTATTATAGGGCCCTAAGTCATAATTCGAAATTATGACATAAAGAATCATAATTATGATATGAAAAGCCTTTTTATCACATAATTCCGACTTTTATGTCATGATGACATATATTAAGCCAAAATTATGACTTAAAAAGTTATAATTATGACATAAAGAGTCGAAATTATGGCATACTAAGTCATAATTCTAACATAAACAGTTGAAATTATGACATAAAGAATCATAATTATGACATAAAAAGCCTTTTTATCACATAATTCCGACTTTTATGTCATGATGACTAGTGATGACATATACTAAGCCAAAATTATGACTTTGAGTCAAAATTATGGCATCATAATTAAAAAAAAGAAGAGTAGAAAAAATATTATAATGTAACAAATAGAAACACATTTTATATATATATATATTTATTTATTTATTAATTTATTATTATTATTATTATTATTATTTTTATTTATTTATTTATTTATTTTCCCAGTGTATATATTGGCTATTTATTAAAGATTGATTTATTAAAATCATTTAAATATTAAGATGGGGGTCCCTCAAACGAGGTTGATCATATTTTTGGGACCATGGCATAAGGGTGTGTTCACATTTGGCTGGTTTGATTCATTTAAAATTAAAACGAACCCTGGTGTGATTACTCTGTCAGTGCGGTTTCATTTGAATAAGCGTAAACGCTGGCTTTCAAACCCCGGTGCGCACTAAACAAGCGGGCCGAGACCACTGAAAAGGTGGGCCTCGGTCCGCTTTCAAAAGAACTCTGCTGCAATTTGACTGAAATATGAACGCATCGTGGACCAAAGACGCAAACGAACCAAAAACAGGTCATGATGTCATAAGATGCAACCCTAAAAAGGACAGAATACTCAAGCATACCTGTTTTTTTCTCCTGATAGTCGCGATGTTGCAGATCTAAGTTGGGTCAGGCATCATGATCAGAACTGCGTCTCCTCACAGCAGATCTTCATTTGTGTGTGACGGAGGGATTCCTGCCGCTTGACTCCTTTACACATTTTCTAAGCTCTTCACAGGTTGTCAGCTCCATCATATGTTTGCACATACAGCGAGTGCATTTAGTCCAGAACACATTTGTTTTATTTTGGATGTTCAACAAGTTCCGTCGCAAAATATGTTATAAAAGCCTTTTTTTTTTTTTTTTCGTATTTTTAGGTTCGGTGTTAAAAATTACGGTGTGAATGCTAAACAAACCAGAACTAAATATTGTATAATTTTCTTTTCTGGTCCATACCAAAAGAGAACCGAACTACAAGTGTGAGCGCATCCTAAAAGATTGAAATCCCCTGTTACAGAAATCACACACTGGCCTGTACAATGAATTAAACTGAATTAATCATCTAATGACTTTCTTAAACTCTTTCTATATCTTAGGCAGGGCCCATGCCCAAACATGTGGCCTTTATCATGGACGGTAATAGGCGTTATGCCCAGAAGACGCATGTGGAGCGGCAGGAGGGCCACTCACAGGGCTTTGAGAAACTGGCCGAGGTAAGTGTTGTGTCCAAAGAGGGTCACTGTTCTGCAGAGTTTAGAGGAAGTTTCCTGTATGCCTAAAAACCTTGATTAGCTGGTTCAGGAGCTCAACTATGCAGGACAGGAGCAGGATTGGACACCCCTGGTGTGGATAGTCTCAGATACTGATAAACTGATATATAACCAGATGGATTTATTAGACAATATTTGGACATTTTGATCGCTTGAGTAATTAACAGACGTCTTACCTTCCTCTTCTGTCAGTTCCACAATCTACATTTATTTTAATTCAGCAATTTTGCATACATGTCACTGGCCATGAAATTGTACTATGTATATATCTGTGCTACACTGGCCCTTAATATATATTTTGGTCGACACTAAATACAGTTTAATAAACTGGGTCTAAAACATTTTGAGCTTGTCCACTTTCAACCACTTTCAGTTGGGTCTGCTGGAGACCCAAGTTTGGTTTGAAGATGAAAAACATAACAAGTACCAATGTTTTTTCACCATTTCTGATTTCTAACACACACTCACAGCGTTCGGCGTAATCTTGCGGCTGTCAGAGCAGAAACAAAAGCTGCTGCTCTGTGTGTTTTTCCGTCACCCCAGGGCGCATTAATATGTAAATTGCACAAGCTTATTTTGTCCAGTTAAATCATAAGATCTGAAAAAAACAATACTTTTGGCTTCCTATAGACCCTGGACAGAAGGGGTTGAAAGTGGACAAAAGAGACAGATTAAAACACCAGGCATAAACCGGTATGTCTCCCTCGTCTACTTGTGATCCGATTGACCAAAACGCATCTTAATATCAGGTGGAAACAGGTCCTCTCTCAGTATCGGCCATTGAAAAATACACATTAATAGCGATTTCTGAGAAACACTGTTGATCTTTGAAATCAGCCCAAACAAACACACCACTCCTTACATTGCTCCACCCCCAAAATGCACAAACACGCAATGCAAGAGTGGATGTCTCTATCATAGCTCAAGCGAAGCAAAATAAAGCTTCACAAAAAATAAAGCAAAGATGACGAACAAACTTTAAAAATGAACATATAGTACACAAGTATATACAAGCAAGAGTTTGTTGTTAGTTGCCAGCAGCACACGATGACACTCAAAACTGTCCTGTAACTATGGCTAACATTACAACAACAGCATATCTTGGTTCTGTGAAACATAGGAAAAAGTTACATGAGGTGTGGAGCAGAAACAACACAACTTTCTCAGACCTTCCTGCCTTAACCCAAAGTATACTTCACTTTTTATGCGTACACGAGGGTCAGCGTACAGTGCGCGTGATGTGAATTTCTACGTACGCGCAAGTTGCACATGCGCATTTTTTTGCAGTAATTAGTTTAGCCACAAGGTGGCAACCGTGCCCTGTGGGCGTCGATACACAAGGTAGTCAAAGAAAACCTGCATAAACAGAACAGACCGGAACGCATGCAAGCTACAGCGTCAATGGATGCCTATATAGACGAGAAATTGTGTGAAGAGGTTAGAAAGTACTCTCATTTATACAACTCTAGCATGAAAGAATACAAATATATTTACATGAGTTGTAACTTGTGGCGAGAGATTTCTCAAAACTGAGCATGCATCGAACACCTGCATACTTTGCAAGGCTGTGCATCCGATTGTGCACATACGTTAGCATACTTGTAAAAAAAAACAAAGTATACCCAGGGCTTTAGGTCAAAGTCCCTTTAAGACAAGTCATTTCACTCGCCGACCATCTTTGAAACGCCTCTCGGGCATCCAAATGCAGCTCCTATCTCTTTGAATGGGGAAACATCAAATTCTTCAAAGCTGTTTGCCAAGCTTACGATTAAATTTAATATTTGAAATCGCCAATGAAATCTGACAACAACTGTCTCATAAATTTTTTTTTCCAAATGCTCGAATCATGACAAAAAACTGTATTTTTTTAGGCTGGATCAAGCTAATGCGCATGTGCAGACCTAAATGCGCGTCTCTGTTTCTATAGGAACCGGAGCTTCTAGCGGCCGCTGCAGTGGCGCGATGACTTTACCAGTCGGCGATTGGCTCTTATTTAGAAGGCGGGACTTATTCCGCCATATTGCACATTCTCCCATTCAAAACAATACGAGTGACACGTCTTGTGTTATTCTATCCGGTTGTTAAGTCTGACGTCACGCGGCAGTGCTTCCGGGTCCTAACGCTCTATCTCATACCACAAAAAAACAACAAATGGTGCTAATATACATACACGATGTGGTGTAATACTACAAAAAATATATAATTACAACCTTTATTTCCATATCAAAATTCCTGATGGCCAGACAATGATTCATCTTTTATAAATCATTAAAATATTAATATCTGTGACGCTGTGAGCACGGAGACTGTTGTGTAGACTGTAAGTTTTTAAAATGTTTAACTTTTTTTAAATGATTGATGTTTAATATGAATAAATAGCGCTCATAAACGGCCGTCGATGGCATTCTCAAGTGAAACGAGTCAAAGCTTGGACCCGGAAACGGCGTTCTTTACGACACGACTTAACAAGCGGATAGTCTTTGTTTAGGTCTCTCCTGTGCTGGAAAGCTTTTCTAATATTAACGCGGGTCCTAAAGCTCTTGCCTGATCATATATAACCCTTATTTTTCCAGTGATATTCCTATAAACTTTTCTCTTTTGTAATGTCTCTCAGCCATCACTCTTTCTACAGTCTTTCTTCAAATATCCCTCTTGCTCACTCTCTCTCCTCCCCTATCATGAGTGGACACGCCCCCTACTGCTGATTGGCAGTGCTGCTCGGTCCAAACAGTGTTTCTCAGAAATTGCTTACTGCACCTTTAATCAACCACTAGACCATCAATCCATAGACCATCTGATGCATATTATTACACACAAAACTGACAGCAAGCTTCCATCAGATGCACCATATCTGAATCCCATATAAGTCATTTAAAAACAAAATAAGCTGTTTTTGGATCCTTTATATTTCTTTTGCTCTTAATATGCATTGTTTCCACTCATAGACGCTCCGCTGGTGCCTAAACCTGGGTATTCATGAGGTGACCGTATATGCATTCAGCATTGAGAACTTCAAGCGTTCCAAAGAGGAGGTGGATGGCCTGATGGAGCTGGCCAGACAGAAGTTCAGCCGCCTGCTGACGGAGCAGTATGTTACTCTTGCACAAGTTATTTTCTTCTATCAGTTGGCTAAAATAGAATTCTGTAAAATGCATCTGTAATTTCTAGGGAGAATCTTGAGAAGCATGGTGTGTGTATTCGTGTGCTGGGGGACCTGACTCTACTGCCTGAAGATCTGCAGCAGGTTATTGCCAAAGCTGTGGTGTCAACAAGAGCACACAACAAGTAAGCAATGCATGAGGCTATTTACTTATTGTGGGTAGGGAATCTTTCTTTACAACTTCTGACCTTCTATTTTACAGATCTTAGTCAAAATATATATCATTTTTAGCTACATCACCCAGCCGTACTCAATAAACAAGTTCAGATAAACTCTGTTGCATGGTAGTGTATGAGGTAAAAAAACATTCTGTTTTACAGCATGATATATGTGACCACAAAACCAGTCATAAGTCACACAGGTACATTTTGTAGCGATAGCCAACAATACATTATATGGGTCAAAATTATCAAATTTTCTTTTATGCCAAAAATCGTTAGGATATTAAGTGAAGATCATGTTCCATGAAGATATTTTGTAAATTTCCTACCAAAAATATATCAAAAATGATTTTTGCGAGTGGATATGCATTGCTATGGACTTCACTTTAAAGGTGAATTTCTCTATATTTAGATTTTTTTGCACCCTCAGATTCCAGATTTTCATATAGTTGTATGTCAGCCAAATATTGTACTATCCTAGCAGATGATGTACAGTACAGTCCAAAAGTTTGGAACCACTAAGATCTTTAATGTTTTTAAAAGAAGTTTCGTCTGCTCACCAAGGCTACATTTATTGAATTAAAAATACAGTAAAAACAGTAATATTGTGAAATATTATTACAATTTAAAATAACTGTTTTCTATTTGAATATATTTGACAAAGTAATTTATTCCTGTGATCAAAGCTGAATTTTCAGCATCATTACTCCAGTCTTCAGTGTCACATGATCCTTCAGAAATCATTCTAATATGCTGATCTGCTGCTCAAGAAACATTTAATGTGTACAATTGTACAAAATATTTGTGTACAATATATTTTTTCAGGATTATTTGATGAATAGAAAGTTCAAAAGAACAGTGTTTTTTTTGTTTTGTTTTTTCTTCTTTTAAAAACATTAAAAATCTCAGTGGTTCCAAACTTTTGGACTGTACTGTATAAATCTCAATTTCTGACCCTTATGACTGGTTTTGTGGTCCAGGGTCACATATGTATCTTATGCATTAGCTGAAGTTCACTGCTGTTTGATTATGCAGGTGTTTCCTGAATGTGTGCTTTGCATACACCTCAAGACATGAAATTGCAAATGCTGTGAAGGAAATGGCATGGGGAGTAGAACAGGGCCTGATAAAATCCAGGTAAACTGTGCTAATCTTCACATAGTTTTCTTGAAACAAGTGTGGCGAAGTTTTATAACCTGTAAAGCACTGTTATTAATTGCTTTCCTCTCTATGTGATTTGTCAGTGATGTGTCCGAGGTGCTTCTCAGCGAGTGTCTGTACAGCAGTAATTCTCCAAACCCCGATCTGCTCATCCGTACGTCTGGAGAAGTGCGCCTTAGTGACTTCCTACTGTGGCAGGTAATGGAGATTCACTTTAGTCAATGCCTTGACATACAAATGCACAGGATTTTAGTTCAGCTGCTATTCATAGTTTGATTCACAGTGGAACAATCTTGATTTGACATATTAGATGAGAGTGTTTCCTTTGTGAATTTGGCATCGCTAATTCTGATTGCCAAAATATTATAAGAGGACATGATTCTCAGGTCTCTCCAATGACACATAAGGATTTCTTAGTATTATTGTACTGGGGCACAGTGGTATTTCACTGAGGCTCGTACCTCAATATAAAGGGTCTAGTGACGTCCCTGGTTCTTTCCCTATGAGTATGATGAAGTTGGGCTGTTAAGAGCTGAGTAATTCCCATCACTGCTTTTTAAAATGAGATTTCCCATCAAAACACACTAATGGCAGCTGAAAGTCTGGCACCGGTCTCATGGATATCTATCTGCCTTGTCCATTGTGCATTAAGCTTATATCGTTCTTAATATTTACCTTCCTCTGCAACTTTGAAGTGATGAATGTTTTTCATATTCCTGCATTATCTTATACTCCACAGACCTCATATTCGTGTCTAGTGTTCCAGTCTGTCCTGTGGCCGGAATATTCTTTCTGGAATCTGTGTGAAGCTGTTTTGCAGTACCAGCTGAGTCATCAATCTCTCCAGGTATGCATTCAATCTTTTGTCGTCCTGTTTTTATGGTAATTTACAGCTTTTCATTCATGAAGCGTGCATACACAAATTTGTGAGTGAACAAATTTGACTTCATGCGGCATTGTGCGGACCATCAGCATCTGACTTGAAGCAGCCGACACAGTTGTTCCACGATCGGCCGGATTCACTGCATGCCAACGATCATGTGTGTTTGTGTTTATTAAGATAGCTTCAGGTCCGCCAATGCTCACAAATTCATGTTTTTGTAACTAAAAGTATAACTGATTTTATAACTTATCAAAATAACAGTGATAAATATATAGATCCACTTTATTGGTATTTAAACAGTATAGGCTTATGTTGAACTTTATTTTTTGTACAGATGGCACTGTATTAAAGGATTAGTTCACTTTAAAATGAAAATTACAGTATGATTTACTCAGCCTCAAGCCATCCTAGGTGTATATGACTTTCTTCTTTCATTATATTAATAAACACCCTGATGCTTCCAAGCTTTATAATTCAATTCAATTCACATTTATTTGTATAGCGCTTTTCACGATACATATAGTTTCAAAGCAGCTTTACAGAGAATGCATGCCAACATTACAATTTAAAGAATGCAGTTAGCAAGTAATGTAATAATTTAGGCAATTAATTTACAATCACTGTTTACAATCACTACATTTTGAAGCCACAAATAATGCATCCATCCATAAAAAAAAAAAAAAAAAAAGTAATCCATACGATTCCAGTGGGTTAATAAAGTCCTTCTGAAGCAAAGCGATGCATTTTTGTAAGAAAAATATCCATATTTAAAACTTTATAAATTCAAATAACTAATTTCCAGTGGACGACCGTATGCAGAATCCGCAAGTCGATTTGCGGTGCATGACGAAGGCACAGAGGATAGAGCAAAACAAATCACCGGTCATGGATTATAAGTCTAAAACGATAAATTTTAAAGAGAAATGTCGGAAGATTTCAATATATACAAGAAGTGGAACTTAAATTTGTTGCACAGCCCTATTTGTTTGAACTGCGAGAGGCGTTTAGGCTTACAATACTCCTACATCCTGCGTCATACATCGCGTCAGGGTTTACTCATTTGGCGCATATAGTTGTCCGCCGGAATTAAGTTATTTGAATTTATAAAGTTTTAAATTTGGATATTTTTCTTACACAAATGCATTGCTTTGCTTCGGAAGGACTTTATTAACTCCCTGGAGTCGTATGGATTATTTTTAATGGATGGAAGCATTATTTTTGGCTTCAAAAGAACCTTTTGACCAGCATGAAGACACAGGATATTGTGTGCTGTTGTTGCTTAATACTTACGTTTTTGTAAACGTTAACTATAAAAGTTTCCCTAAATGGTTTAATTTTAGGAAGTTCAGAACGTTTAAGTTCAGAAAAGATGCAAAAGCATTTTATTCAATCTACACATGCCGTTACATTCATATTCACATTGGCTGTACTGCGGTCCTGACGGTGCACATATGTTGTGTGTTGTAGAAAGCTCAGGAGCTGCACAGAGAAGGCCAAGCGCTCCAGCAGATGGAAGCAGATCGCACCTGTGTGGCTGAGCTCCTGCAGCATCGTGGGAATGGAAAGCCCATGGATGCCCAGAGTCGACAGAAAGCACTGCTAAACTACACGGCCAGCCGAGAGGAGAGGGTGCGCTGCTTTCTCAATGCCCTTCAGCACAAGAGAGACACTTTCTTCAATGATTTATGCAGCCAGGCTGTCGTGGCTTAGCAATGAACTTTTTTTATTGACTGATCTGTAAATACTTTAGGATGTTTCACCCCGTTTTATGGGGCAATGGCTATGTATGTTTGTCATTACAATAGAACTGATCTTAAATCTTGAAATAAATTTACTTTGATTGACCACAGGGGTTTCTTTTATGGACTAGAAATGCTAGAAAGAGGGCAAAATCTGCTTGATCTTTCGCATATTATTGGATAAGGATTTTTTTTTTCTTCTTTTTAAAGGATTAGTTCACTTTCAAATAAAGGTTTCCTGATAATTTACTCACCCCCATGTCATCCGAGATGTTCATGTCATTCTTTCTTCAGTCGAAAAGAAATTAAGGTTTTTGATGTAAACATTCCAGGATTATTATCCTTATAGTGCACTTCAATGGACTCCAAACGGTTGAAGGTCAAAATTAGTTTCAGTGCAGCTTCAAAGGGCTTTACATGATGCCAGACGAGGAATAAGAGTCTTATCTAGAGAAACGATCGTTCATTTTCGAAAAAAAATCAAATGTATATGCTTTAGAAACACAAATGATCGCCTTGCACGTGCTTCCGCTTTGCGTATTCTTCATCAACTTACGGAACGAACGCGGCGCCAGTGTGTTTATAAAGCATTTAAATTTACATTTTTTTTTTCCTTTTTCGAAAAATCGTTTCACTAGATAAGACCCTTATTCCTTGTCTGGTATCATTTAAAGCCCTTTGAAGCTGCACTGAAACTGTCATTTTGACTTCAACTGTTTGGAGACCATTGAAGTCCACTATATGGAGAATAATCCTGGAATGTTTTCATCAAAAACCTTAATTTCTTTTCGACTGTAGAAAGAAGGATATGGGGTGAGTAAATTATTAGGAAATTTTTATTTGAAAGTGAACTAATCCTTTAAGTAATTCAAATTCAGATTGTTTGACCAATTAATTGAAACCTCAAGAATATCTAATCAAATCAAATATTAAAATGGCGTAAGAGCATCTCTATTTTATGGCAGAACATAAAATGCACATTTCCTCTAGAATTCCTTTAACTGACTAAAGTTAGCAGTCAAATTTGGACTCTTATCTATACATCCAGATAGATCCTTTTTGCTTTTACATCTGATCCAACTCATCCATTAACAAAATCTGTAATTAAACCTGTAAAAACTTGTGTAAATAAATGCGTATGTGTGTATAAAGTTATGACTAGCAGTTTTTCTCTGAATTCATTTTTTAAATTTCCGGTGTAATTCCACCCTGTGGCCAGCAGAGGCGCCGCTCTTACCAAGACAAGCAGCAGCATCTGTCTGAGCTCTGAAACCTGACCGGGGAATTCTGTCATTGTTGCTTTAAGAGATAAGCGACGCCCAACGATACGTGATCATTCTCTCAGCCAATCGCTGCACGGAATATGCAAAATCTGGTTTAAACCGGTTTCTATCTTAAATTTCAATATAAAAACTTAATAAAACATATACAGCCGTTATTGTATTTTACGCGAGACGCTGTGAGGCGTGCACGGTTCCGTTGCTCACGAGCACACTATTTAGACAAATATTCTGATTTTTGACATTTTTTCGGGGTTTTTCTGCAGTCAAGATGCCCAAAAGAAAGGTAAGGATGCACAATAATATTTTTTATTTCCGAAAAAAATCACGAATTTTGTTATTTGTACACATGTGCCTATATTTTTTACATTTTTAGTTGCTGTTATCGGCTGTGGTCGTGTAGTTGTTTTATAATGGCGGACAGTCGATTTTACATATTCACTGTCAGACTGTCAGTCTTGCCGCGCAGTGACGAAAACATGGCCAAAAAACTCGACTTTTAACTAAAAATAAAACCTAACAAGCATTTTAAAAACGACTAATACTGTATCCTGCAAATGTGCATGATTGTTTCTATAATTATTCGAGCAAAACAAATCCGTAACATCCTGTAAGATCCGCCTGAGATACTGTAAAAAGGAGGGAACTTGCATGTCTTAAGATGCTGCTAACTGCTAACTATTTTTAGTATTACTCAACATAATCCTTCACATTAACTAAGATATTATTAATTTCACACTGCAGATTAGTGATTGTGTTGGAATTTAACACGAAAAAGAGCTCTTGGTTAATAATTTGGGTTGATATATGATTGCGAACGTGTATATCATAGATCCTCACGTCATTTTTATTAACCATAATATGTGTTTTACTGTTGTTTCGTGTCACTTAAGCTGCTCCTGTCATTGTTGATGTGCACTACGCCTACTCGAAACGTCAAGCTGCCATCTTTACAGCACCTGTGTCTTTAGAAGGCGCCTTACTAGTTATCCGCGTTTTAACCGTGTGTAAATGTAATTTTCAGATTTTATTTCGGTATTCAGTGTGCTTTTATGCGAGTTACAGTGTTTTCGTGACGAAAACAAAAGGACCGGCTCTCGGTCGTTTAAAAGGCGCGTATAGTGATGCAGACAAACAAAAGGAAGCCGTCTTGCCCGCGCGCACTGACAGCCCGGATTTGAATTTGAATATGCGCGGGAAGACAGAGCAGAAATAAAGTCATCCGTTATGGAAAATAACTGCGGTGTATCGTCTATGACGTAACGCCTCGTAACTGTCACTGAGAACTTTCTATTTTGTGTATTTCGACGAATGCGTTTATATATAATATATATATATATTTTTTTTTTCGATATCTATAACGCTTTTGTGTTTTGTTTTGTTCTTTTACAGATTGATGGTGAGAAGGCCGCCAAAGGCAAGGAGGAGGTATGTCTGTTTATATATATATTAGTATTTGTATATTTTTATTAATATATTATAATTTAAATCAGGTTCATGAAGTTCAAGCAGAACACTTTTCAGTGTAAATCACTTTTTAAAACATTTTTTTTTTTATATGAATTACTGCATTTAAATGACATAAAAACGTTTTTTTGCGTACATTTGTTCCGCTTGCGGTTGATAAATAACGACCTCTGCCTTAATTTTTAATTTATGCTTACATTAGTTTACATCAAATGAATTTACTATAAATTTACCAATTAATATTTTTTCCCGTTGAAATATAATTTACTATTTGGTATACATTTAAATATTTAATAATTATATATACACATTATATAAAAATATATTATTTGGTTACATGATTGATTGCTATTGATTAAGTATTATTTTTATATTTTTATTTTATTTGTTTGCAGCCAACAAGACGCTCCGCGAGGTTGTCTGCTGTAAGTATCATCTTTAGGATCTATTAAATAAATATATATTTGCCTAATTTCTCTTTGTCTAATTAGTTTCTGAATTGATTTATAGAAACCAGCTCCTCCTAAACCAGAACCAAAGGCCAAAAAAGCCGCCGCGCCCAAGGTAAGGACGTAATATATGTATATAATATACAGAATTATGTGTATATAATGTCACATATGATATCTTGTGACCATTTAGTAATTGATTTTTGTTCCATTGATGGCAAAATGCCTTGCCCACTTGTTAACCATCAAACCGCAGAGTATAAATGCATCCGAATCCATCAGATTAGTATCTGTTATTATTTCTGCAATCATATTTTCTGTCATTGGTCACACAGAAGGCAGCCAAGGGGAAGAAGGGCAGCAACCCTGCTGAAAATGGTGACGCCAAGGCAGACCAGGTGTGTGTGAAAACATCTTTGCTTAAATCTTTATTCTGAACCACCAACATCAACACAGATGACTCATAGAAGAGCAACAGATAAATAAATGAGACCCTTGAGTGTTTCAACTTCTGCTTTTCGTTCAGTATATCTGCTCTGGCATAGATAACACGCCAACTAATTAATGGAGCATATAAAATAATTGCACACTGTTTAACTGACTTTTTTATCATTTTTCTTTAGGCACAGAAGGTTGACGCTGCTGGTGATGCCAAATGAGAAGCTAATGAGTGTCTGATCCTTCTATGTACTTGGTGACTGTACAGTTTGAAATAACTATTTTTTACCAAGTTTTATAATAAGAATTTATAGTTGACTTGTTGACTTGCTTTTGATGTACTGATTGATTTGACAGGAGTTACTATATTTCATTCATATCCATTTGTATCCCATTTTTTAATCAAGCGTCTATATCTTGCCAAAACGGTTTGCCCTGGCTAAATCTGTTGGCGAAACGCAAGAATATCGTCCTAAAGTTTGTTTATTGCTTATCTATCTATCTTTTTCTTTCTTTCTTTGGATTTTAAACACCAAACATTCTCAAAAGGCAGCTTAAGAGTGTTTCTAAAATGTTTTCAGGAGGGGTTTCACCATGTTGTTAGCATTTAAACGTAGAAATACTGTTTTCTTTTTTTAGGAAATTACAATGAAATTGTCACAAGAAAAAAAAAATGAATAAGGCAACAATGTTAAATAAATTTACAATGTGAACCTTCAATTTCTTTAGAGGTGTGTGTTCTGAACTTGTCTTTTTTTTTTATTATTAAGTTATGTTCTGAAACAGTGGAAGGATATTCAGTGACTCTTAAAATGCTTTGTTTTAAATGGTTTTGAATAAAAAAATAAAAAACTGTCCAAAAATAGTGTGTCATCTTTTGCATGTGATGGGCTAAATATAATTACAATTGGTGACCTCATAATAAATATATATATTATATATATATAGCAGTCAACATTTGAAGTGGATCAAAAAAGTTCAAACTTGTCATAAGGATTTAGGACAACTTTGATGAAAGGTTTTGATCAACTTCAAATGTTGTCAGCTATATATATGAAATTTTCTTCTAAAATGAGCATTTTTATCAAGCTTGTATGTTTATGTTCAGTTATTTCACTTTAATGTCAATGAAAGACCTATTTGCCATTAAAGTGAAATAACTGAACATACGAGCTTGATAAAAATGCTCATTTTAGAAGGAAATTTCAGATGGCACTTAAGAGGCTTTTGCACTTTAAGTCTTTATACATATATATATATATATATATATATATATAAAACAATTTAGTATTAAAACCCAGTTCATTATGGCAAATTACATTGCATTTGGAGAATTTTAGGTTGCATTCTTACAAGCAAATTGCAATCAAATGCACTTAAATAGTAATTACCAGAATAGGTAACTGCATATTTCTTATTTGGAAAATCTAACAAATTGTGTTTGAAGGTAATGTGCATGCAGGGTAGTTTCACCAAGTACAACGTTCCTGGATCAACATTTAAATCAGATTTGAGGGTCAAGTTTACGCTTAAAACCAGGGTTAGGTGTTTCTACATCACTGACTTTAGGGATAAGTTTGGGTAGGGTTAGTTTTCAGACAGGAATGTTGTTCCAGAATCAACAAAATCTGTTGATCCAGTCTAAGCAAAAAAAAAAAAAAAAACGGTGACCGAACATGCAGGGTGTTGTTGTAGTTACATTCGTTTCTCGCTAGATGTCACTGCTGTTTAATAGACGGTTCAAACGGTAGTTCATTCACTGTCCGGCAGGTGGCTCTAGTTGTTAACTAAAATACATCGCTCGATTTTCTCAGCTATGATTGATCAAATAAACGTTTCAATCTCAGCATCATCTGAATTTGTGAAACACAGTTAGTGTAAAAATCTTGTTACTTTATTTTCTGAGAATATTAGATGAGATTGGGAACGTGTTCCCTGGAAAAAGCACATGTGGCCTACACTTTCTTGGAGCTGACGCCCAACAGAGATGTTTACAAAATTATAAAACCATTTTAAGACAGGTATTTCTTGTTGAGAGTGGACAACACAAAGATCTTGTAGTAAATATCAGACCGATTCTACATTGTCCTTGTAAGAGGAAAACACGTGCTAGCAAACACTCTTGAGAAGATTTGATCGTTTATGAATGAAAAAATAATTTTATGTTGGAAAATTAATCTTGTGTTGAACATAATCGATGGATTCTAGATGATCATTGACCTTCTAATTTGTATAAAATAAAATAAAATAAAATAAAAACCCCGGCTTGATCACATTAAGCGGTTATGACCAACGGCTAGCAACATTTTAGACGGTTTAACGGTTGGTTGACCAGGCAACGTACACGAATTGATAAAAAATGTTAATTTGATTGTTTATGATCTAATATATATATATATATACAACATATATATATTAGACCTGTAAATAGACATGTTTTTACCCCATAAACTCTGAAGCAAATGTTCAAAACCTCGCGTATTTTCGCTGAGGTGCTGTTTGCTAATTTGTTGATACCAGACAGAACTACTACATGAAAACTAAATCCAAATTTGCATCTGAATACCAAGTGAGAAGATAAAACAATGAGTAAATCATGTTTTATTGACAAAACAATTCGATTTCGACACATAGCCGTTTCATTTCGATAAGAAATCAATGAAGACATGTCAACGATGGTCCAAACCCGTTTGAAATGTTACAACACGACAGTTTTGACGAGGGAAACGTGCAAGTTGTGTTGTAAACTAAACACACAATCATCAATCAACACTGAGGGTCTGCACGTCCACAAGGTCTTCAACGCGTTCAGCCACACCCCCTGTTGAATCTATAGGCGGAACGGTCTTCATATATAATGTGGAGGAACATTGTGTACCTTCAGTTCTCTGGCACTTTCACCGCGGTCCACATTATCAGGTAAGCAATACACAAGATGAGTGAGTTTCATGGCAGTCATGTTTGCGCAATAACCGCAAAAATATGTCAACGCAAGTTGAGATTTATATACTACCCCGTTTTTAAAAAAATCTTACTTTACAATAACTGATGATGATGTGGTGCAACTAATGATACATATAACTGATATTTTCCTGCACCAATAAAGGGAATGTGCTGAATTTACACTCATAAACTTGCAATATTTTGAAAACGCATTGAACATGTACTTTATGTTTCTTCTTATTATTGTGATTATACACACTGCAAAAAATGCTGTTCTTACTTAGAGATTTTGTCTTGTTTCTAGTCAAAATATCTTAAAGTTCTCAAATAAGAAGGATTTTGACTCTAAAACCAAGAAATTAATTTTTACTTGACAAGAAAATGCTTCTTGATCTAAGAATTTATAGATATTTGGACTGGAAACAAGACAATTTCTAAGTAACAGCAGCATTGTTTGCAGTGCATAGAATTATTTATTTATTTTCAATGGTTTCATATGCGAAAGCTTCTTCAAATATGGAAAGATTAGCCAAACTACTGTGTTGTAAACCTCATTATGGATCTTCTTTATATAATATTGTTGGTCTAAGACATCCCACAACTGGGAATTGAGTTAATGAAAAGGGAGAATTGATTGATTTGTAGACATTTTATTAAATGCTGAAATCCAGGAAAATAAGAGTGTTATTTCATCATGGTTTACTTGCACTGTAAAGTGGCTCAGTAACATTGTTGAATTGGAAATCAAGTTTTGATTGCATGCATGTACCATTTGACCTAAACATAGCTTGGTTATGTTGTAATATGCACATTTTTGATTTGATCTTTGTTTATAGACAAGATTAGTAGATATGCATTGCATTGAAAGATTTCTCAGATCATTGTTGGGATTTATATGAAATTTGACTCCTACAACAATTATTGCTTTTTTAAATTCAGGTCAAACCTGTGGGTGGCACATTTGGGAGGGACATTTTGTCCTCGGATGAGGGCCATTTCAACTGATTGAGTGTCAGCTTTAGAGATCTAACGTCTCATGCAAATGTAATTGTATTTTCTTGTCATTAATGTAGATGTGTGAATGGTAGCCGTTTGGTTTAGACCATTGATATTCGCGTATCTAGAGCTGCGGGGGGCTGAATATTCCGACCCCTCATCAGTGTTTACAGTTGCTATCTGTTTCGAGTGATCCAAATGGTCAGCTGAAATGGCTTGAACTTTACCCCTGGTATTTAAATGTGTCTCAAATGCATCTCTTTTGACGACTTGTGTGCAATTCGGACTTTCTGATTTCATAATTGCATAGACAACTTACTATTTTGCCATGTTGCTGCATGTTGGTAAAGTGTAAAGTAATTTTTGTGTGACAAATGTGATGTTATTTTCGTCAAGTTTGTATATTAACTAAACGGAGGATGTGCTTGATCTTGTGTGCAGATCTGGGTAGTAACAGATTACATGTAATCTGGATTATGTAATCAGATTCCAAAAATCAAGTACTTGTAATTAGAGTAAACTACTTTTTAAAATACTCGTAATCGGATTACAGTTACTTTTTTATGGATTACGTGATTACATATTATTTACACAATGGCAGTAAGTGGCAATTCACATTTACATTTACATTTAGTCATTTAGCAGACGCTTTTATCCAAAGCGACTTACAAATGAGAGTAGTAGAATCAATTATTTCATTCATTGATTCATCTTTTTTTAATGTTTATATTCTTCTTATTATATACGTTCGTGATTCTTCGAGTTTTTTTGGCAGTGTGGAGTCATGCACAGAAATCGGCAACAACAAGAATATTTGTTTTTGTAATGTTGCTGTTTTCTAAATTTACTTAATTTTTACATACATTAGTGTTAGTATTTTGAAGTATTAACTGCCCATACATTACACTTTAAAAAGAATCTGTTGAGGCTCTTGTTGGTGAATAGAATATATTTTTTGTATCTTTGTATCTGTCAAAATAGTACAAGATTATCCTACAATATATGTAAAATGAAGTAAGGATTAGCACAAAAGTAATCTAAATGTAATCCAAAAGATTACATTACCAAAAATGTGTGAGATTATATTACTGATTACAAATCAGTAACTGATTACAATTCGTAAGTAATCTACCCAGCTCTGCTTGTGTGTTCATCATATGAGGCATATTGTAGATGTTCATGTATACGTTTGTGCTCATGCAGCATGTTAACTCTTGCGCAGTGGATGATTGATGTTTTGTATTTGGCACCATGATTCCTCATCATAAACATGTTAGATGATGCTAAATGTTTTGATGTCACTTCCAAGGGCTCTCGCTACAGAGCCGCTGCAGCCATGTGCATTGTTGCGGAAGCCATGGAAACCCAGCACATGCCACAAACATGAGTGCTTAGGATGAGGGCGGAGCTTAAGCTTTAGTAGGAATGGGAATGATGCTCTGATTGGGCCATGATGTAATGCTGTGCAGCATCACTGACTCTCAAGCGAATGTAAAGTGAGGGATGCTGTGAGCGTCTGCTTTGGTCTCATTGAATGCGAATGGAGGGAAGCCCCCAGACTCGTTTCAGACGTGAGGGCGGAGCTAGATATGGGGGCGGGGTATGTGGGGATGGTGGGGGAGGGGGTTTCCAATGAGGGCTTTGTTAAAGAGTGAAAGAGGGGGATGTGCTAGGATTTCCCTTCAAAATCAAGGTCAATTTAGAAATGTGTTCAATATTTTGGGGGGATTCATGTAGTTCTGGATTTGTAGTAGCTATGTATTACTGTTTTATTCATTTTAAATTTTATTTTGTGGAGGATTGTGTCCTTTTTTGATCCTGATATGGCACACAACAAAGCTTGATGATTTCTCATTCAAACCCTTTTAACAGATAAAAACTAATTAAAAAATACTAATTATCAGGAATTCCAGTCACATTTTGCCCCCAAAACAAAAAAGTTATATTTTACACATGGAAAATGAGTGCTATTTTTGCATTGACCTTTTTAAATTAAGAAACATTTCCCCCCAAATACGGATTACTATCCAAAAGTTTTAGTTTTGTGGTTATAAAATATGTGGTTATTCTCTTAATACTCTCATAATACACATAATTCATGACAATGTCACAAAATCTCTACAAGTATGTGTTCTTATTTCTTTCTCTTTGGTTTTGGGATGAAATGTTCTTGACTTGTTTTATGAGATTCACCCTTGTACTTTAACTCTTAAACATGGTTTAATTACTAAAAAGATCTTGTTTTAAAGATTTAAGAGCATTGTTTAACTATGGTTTTATAGGTTTTACAGTTGTTTTGTATAGTAGTTGTAGGCATGGCTGGATTTTTATGGCAAGTGTCAACAAGACCAGCCTCAGGGATTCACATCATTTTAATTGCGCACTTAAGACTGACTTGCAGACTAACAATGATGACTCTCACTTTGAATTATTCTGGAAGGATCATCTAAAGTGAAGTGGTCATCGGTGATCCCTGTGGCTGTTATTTATGGTCTACCGTTTATTATCTGTCTTTATAAGAAACTCATGCTTGAATAGATGAGAATTTCATTGTCTTACAGTCTTTTTATGGAGCTTAATTAAATCCCATCATGATAACAAATTTACACTGGAAACCATTTTTCTCCCTGAAGAGAAGAAAATTGTTCCCTCGACCACATCATGGCTCTTCTGCTGAAATCAAGCAATTCAAACTTCTTTTTAATTGAAAAGACTACACTCTAAAAAACGCTGGGTTAAAAAAAACCCAAGTTGGGTTGAAAATGGACAAACCCAGCGGTTGGGTTAAATGTTTGCCCAACCTGCTGGGTAGTTTTATTTAACCCAACTATTGATTAAAAATTGCTCGCTTAAAATGAACCCAAAGTATGCTGGAAAATAACATTTATTAATATGTTTAATAAGTGAACATTAATAAGTTGAATGAAAAAATTGCTTATTAATAAATGTTTACCTTTTAATTATTATTGTTGCCTCTAGTAATTATGTGTCTGATTTTAATTTCCAACATATTTTGGGTTAATTTTAAGCCAAACATACAATAATTTTTAAACCATAGTTTGATTTAAATAAAACTGCCCAGCATGTTGGGAAAACATTTAACCCAACTGCTGGGTTTGTCCATTTTCAACCCAACTTGGGTTGTTTTTAACCCAGCATTGTTTTAGAGTGTAGGATAACTAACTATAAAATCACATTATCTATTTTATATTTCCTTAAAGCTGTTTTCTTCACCTTAAATGTTAGATTACTTCAAAATAACAAAAGTTATAAAGCCCCATACTGAATTAGGTCATCCCTACGCAATGAGATGATCTTTTGTTACATCATTCTTTGGAAAATCTACAATGATGCTTTCTGTAATTCAGACCAGTGAAGTGGAATAGACTTACATAACGAAAACACTGTGCATGGCCATGTGGTCTGAGATGTAGAAGCATAATGATGGGTAATGCGGTCACTCCGTCCTCACTTGGTGGCAGGATAATGGAGGATGATCTTGAAAACACGTTGAATATGATTGAAATGCGTTTGTATAATGCAAATTGTGAGTTCGTTGTTTATAAGTCATTCTTGTTTCTCCAGTTTTTTTGTGGTTCAGTAAGTGAGAAAATTATATCTGACAAGTTCATAGTACCTTAATATTGTGTTGGTTGGCAAAATGGGCGTGTACATGTGCAAGCCAGAAAGCGTATGATGCATTCTGACAACTGTGCATGGTGAAGAGAGAGAGAGAGAGAAAGAGCAACACAATCCACCAATCTGATCGCAAGAGATCAGGTTGTATAAAAGGGCGGAGCTCCTGAGAGAACTTCCTCTTGGAGCAGCTTCTTCATTCACTGACCGCTCATGCTGTTTGCAGTCTGGCTGGCAGAGGTCTCTGCATTTAAAGTCCAACTTTGGCTGTTTTCGTTGCTAACCTTTAAAGGTCTCTTTGGTTTTTCCATTCCAGCTGTTTTTGGAGTTTGCCTTGGAGCAACATCAACGGAGTCGTCTTTCCTTTTCCTGAACAAGCGTGCAATTGCAGCAAGGTTGGTAGATACATCCCAGACATGTATCTACCATTGCCTTCTCACTCTTACCACTTTACAAGTGGTTAATGTAGTTTTAGTTCCTTTTATCCACTTGTATTTGAGTACCGAATTTGCAGTCTTTAGTCTAAAACGTATAGTTGTTCTAAACTCCGAATTGTTTTGTGATCTGTTCTGAGTATTGGTGCCTTGAAGGCTTTGGATGAGTTTTACTTATGTTTCTTATTTGGCTCAGAGTAGGTCTGGTTCAAACCAGCACAGTATGTATTTTCAGACAACAGATTACCGTCACCCATACGTGATTCTCTGCTTAGATGAAACCAAAGTCAGATGGAGTTGCATTTGTTAAGGATTGTTGCCTACGGCTTGAAGCGTTCCCTTGCCGTTGCATCAGCCGTATTTGGTTTATGGCAAAACAAACTGTTTTTGTGTTTTCTTTTAACCCCTATTTTGAACTTTGCAAGGGCCATTTCAAGGTTTAAAGTATCATTCGTCTAACGATTTTCAGTCAGAATGGCTGTATAATTGTCCCTTTGGTGCACTAATTATTTAAACATTCACAATACATTGCATTCTGGTTGGTTTTTTTTAATTGACTCGTCCTCTCCGGTCTACAGGTTCCCGCCTCGGCATTGCACAACCCTTTGGGAAGTTCGTTTCATCCGTGTGGTGCACAAAAACAGCAGCGATGATCATCAGGCTCGGCAGACTGACTCCTGGATACTTCCGTCTCTTGCAGGTGTGTGTTTGTTCAAATCTTCTAACTTGGTTAAATCTGTGAAAGTGAACCTTTTTGGATTGCATAAATGTGTCGTATCATGAGGAACCACATTTTCCTCAGTCTTTTGAGATAAAGTTTATTGTTCTGTGAAAATGTACTGTAGCTTTCAGAACTCAAATTACACGACAACCTATTCACCAAAAAAATGCATTAGAGAAAAAATAAAATGATAAAGTATGATATGACCCCTTTTAAAATGCATGTATGCATGTGTGACACTTACATAATGGCTTTTGCTGGGAGCAAGCAATGTTAGTTTGGGACATGTAAATGTCCATTGGAAAGATCAGACTGGTGCCGGTCTGGATTTTACACTGCATTCCTCATGGCTAAAAGCGACTGGACTCTAATTATATGAACAATGACCGTGAAGAGCTATGTACACATGGGAAATACCAGTTTAAATTCATCCCTCATGAGCTTGATGTAATTCTCACGACTTGGAATATAAAAATAGCACGAAAGCCACAGGGGGGAATGGTCGTAAACAACCAAATATCTTGATTAATTTGTTTTGACAGACATGCTTTTTAAAGTTTTAACATTCAAAACATTATCAATCGTCCATCTTGAATAGCAAACGTATTACCTGTTGGACTATTATTGGGGTGTAGCAACACTATTAAACTGAGTTTTTCCATAGTGTCACAATAGGTCAGATTTTAACAGTATCAAGTATACATATATTGATTTATGTATTGTGCATGTAGATTCACGTCAGATGAGCTAATCAAACACTAAAACTGCTTTGGAAATGTCAAGCTTATTACTTCAAATACTTATATTAAAACTCATGAACATTAAAAATTGTTCTTGCAGTTTGACCAAAACCTCCTGTTAGCCAGTTTAATAACCTTTCATTAGTTTTTAATTTGACAACTATTTTCAATGCATCACAAAAAGCTGAATCATTATGTTTGCAATGCATAAAAAAAACAATAGGCAGCCTAATTGATAAGCCCTGCCTAATGATCAAATACTTAATCTTAAGCAGATTTATCATCTTACTATTCTTAGACCCTTCTAAACCTACTTGCTTTAATGGAAAATGCAGACAGACTTGTTAAACCGCCTTAATGTCATCGCCTTGAGGTTTGTGGTTGTTAAAGCTGAGTGTGGTGTCATTCAGTGAACCGTTTTATAGACTCCACTTACAAATACTGTCATAATCCTTTTTATCTGGTTTTAAATTCTGATTTAATTAAAGCTACACTATGTAACTGTTAAAAACAATAAAAGTGCATGCATCTTGCGGTTTTGGTTATGTTTCGGCTTTGCACCTCTTCGTGGATGAATGTGGATTATTTTTGCGCTCTCTCATTAAAGGGAACCTATTATGCCCTTTTTCAAATTCTTGATTTGGTTTTGGGCTTGACTAGAATAGGTTTTCCTGCTTGAATGTTCAAAAAACGCTTTATTTTACCCATATTTGACATTGCAAGTTGCAGCTTCTCTCTTCCTAGTCTGTCAGTAATGCTCTGGGATGCGTTTCCCAAAAGCTTTGTTGGCCAACTAACATCGCAAGTTCCGTCGTTACTAACATAGCTCAACAATTTAGTGTTTCCCGAAACCATCGTTCAAACGAACATTCGCAAACTGCATCGGAAACGTGTGGTTGGAACAGCAGCTCTCGAGCTGTGGTTAGAAAAAGAGTTTCTTGTTTTTATGACGTGGACTTAAAAGGGACACATCATTGAATATCAGACTTTTTCCATGTTTAGGTGCTATAATCGGGTCCCCGGTGCATCTACCAACCCTGAAAACATGAAAAAGGACAACCCAGTAACTTTGTTCTGGCAAACCTTTCTCTGCAAACATGTGAAAAAACCACCCATGGTGCCAACATTTTTTTGCAAGTGAAAACGGTGTGGGCATCCATACGGGTTTTGCACATAAGATTACTAACCACTAATCGTTCAGAAACGTCCAGTTTCATTCTAAAAGTTGAACACCGTTACTGACAATCCTCATTTTGGCTGCGTGAGATTCTCCAGCTTTGTTGTTGTTGAGCTGTTAAAGCTCCGCCCTCTTCTGGAGCAGCAGCTCATTTGCATTTAAAGGGACACACACAAAAAACTGTTTTTGCTCACACCCAAATAGGGGCAAATTTGACAAGCTATAATAAATGATCTGTGGGGGATTTTGAGCTGAAACTTCACAGACACATTCTGGGGACACCAGAGACTTGCATTACATATTTTAAAAGGGGCATATTAGGTCCCCTTTAAAGAGGACCCATTATGCTCTTTTTTTTCAAAGTCTTGGTTTTGTTTTTGAGCTCTACTATAATAGGTTTTCATACTTGAATGTTCAAAAAAAACACCTAATTTTACCCATATTTGATATTGTTGAAGATTCTCTCTTCCCAGTCTGTCAGTAACGCTCTGTTTAGTTCCTGTCTCTATGAAGCCTCTCCCTCTGAAACGTGCAGTGCACTCTGATTGGTCAGCTGGAGCAGTGTGTTGTAATTGGTCAACTATTTCATGCGTGTTTGGGGAAATGTCCCGCCCCTCACCATAACCGCTAATTTCAACATGCTATCTAACTCAACCAGGCCCCGGCCCTTTATTCTGTATATGAATTATTTTAAATGAGGAATATTGTGAGGTGTTCGTTCCTGGAAGAACTCAAGAAATCAATGGAGGCATTTCAGGGAGTTCAGAAACACTGATCTAGAGAATAAATCCCACTGGAGGGACTTTTCAGAGCTTTTTCATGCTCAAACAGCAACATTACACACTAAAGAAAGTTTGAATTGAATAATTTTTAGCCGTCATATGCTTTTGTTTCCAATCAATGAGAATGCTGTTCCTCTCCTGCTGTCTGAACATTACTTTATTGGCAATAAATATTTAATGATTCTGCGTAACCCGCACAAATGAGCAGAACATTGTGGTCTTTATGAGGAAGTCAGATGATTGTACGAAATTTCAATGCTTTTAGAAGATGATGGCCTTGTTAACGATTCTTTTTGCAGAGGCAGGTAGCAGGAGAGGTTCAGGCCCCGGCGCACGACCGCTCCGTCAACCAGATCGCCATGATGCTGGCCATCATGGGCCTTAGCCTGTCCTACTACAGTGCCAAACAGATGACAGAGAAGGTTCGCCATGAGCCCACCCCGTGAAGATGTGTTCTCCGGCATCCGGAGAAGACCAAGCCAAACTGAAGATTCAGCTGGATATTCAGATGTTGAAGATGTTCAGACTCTGTCACGCTACTCCTTTCTATAACTGCTGGATCTCCAGGGATCACACACACACCATGGGGCTTCTGCTTAGGAGTTCTCTTGCTTTAGTTTAGCTCTCAATGGGGTCTGGAAGGGGTTGAATGTTGTGGCCTGAGTTTCGATAGCTGCCGTGGTACATGCATCAGAGAGTCAGTCAATTCTGCTGGGAAAATACACTCGAGCTCCATCAGCGCATGACTAGATATGGAGCTCAATTCTGAGCCATAATGTCTTTTAAAGGGAAGGACCTCTGCAATTGAGATGTACCAAGCAACTATTGAAAGCAGGGCCACTGCACAAGGGTGAAATGCTGGTTTAATTTCAGATTTTCCTCAAAAAGATGCTATTGAAGAACGCCAGAGCCTTGGGGACTTATAGTGGAGGTACTGCTCTACAATACTACACTTGTGTTAGACACTTTAGGAAATTTATTGCAGTTCTACAGAGACTGTTTGAGGACCTTTTGTTAAAGTTACTTGCTCCTTTCATAATAACACAAAAAACCTCTTCATATCATCTTGTTTGTCCTGACAAATGGCTCCAATCCACTGATTTTTCTTTTCTATGTGCAATTGCATGAGTTTGAAGCTGGTGAATCCAATCCATATGTTGTTTCTAATACTTTTATGATAATGTGATGATGATGAATGTACTTTATGTTGTTATATTTTTAAGACACAATGATCAAATAAAGCTGTGAATAATTTGAACACGATCAAGTAACATGAAGCAAGTCATGAAGTTTAGAAGAACGTTATGGAAATCAGTTCTCAGAAATTGTCCGACTCATTGCTGTTAATGTCATTCCCGCTGAGTCGAGTTCCACACCGAAACCATATGAGAGGTTTTCTTGTCGACAGAAGCGTGCCGTTGAACAGGAAGTGGGCATAGCCTCAGGCAACAACTTCCTCTATCTGCACACAATATTTGTCTACCATCCTGCCTGCTGCTTCTGGCTTCATGTCTGACCCACTTACCGCATTCAATAGATGTCTGTTAAATCCAACATTTGTATCATGAAGTGCATTTGCTCCCCTGAAATGCTAAGCAATTTAGGCCTGAATCACTTATACAAGTACAGGCTTCAATTTATGTGAACACCTTTCTTGCTAAACAAGGTAAATTGTTTATATCTAGATACCTAAATAATATATCTGGTTTAATATGGTTGCGGATTTATACACTTAAGCTTTAAAGAGGACCCATTATGCCAAGTCTTGGATTTGTTTTTGGGCTCTACTAGACAAAGTTTTCATGCTTGTTCAAAAAACACATTATTTTTTCCCATATTTGACATTTGTTGCAGCTCCTCTCTTTCCAGTCTGTTGGTAAAGCCCTGGGTATACTTTCTTTTTTTTTCTTCTTTTTTTTTTTTTTTTAAAGTATACTCATATACGTTTTTTTACTAGTGTATGCGCACAGCCGAATGCACAGCCTTGGAAAGTATACTTCATTTGACTCATGCATGCACAGTTTTGAGCAATCACTTACCATGAGTTACAACTCATGTGAATATATTTGTATCCTATAATGCTGGAGTTGTACAAATGAGAGTACTTTCTAACCTCTTTGCACAATCTCTCGTCTAAGTCTTCATTGACTCTGTAGCTTGCATGCGTTCCTGTATGTTCTGTTTATGCAGTTTTTGACTACATTGTGAATCGACACCCACAGGACATGGTTGCCTTTACCATAACCGCAAGTTTCAACACACTACTAACTCAACCAGGCTCCGCCCCTTTATTTTGCATATGCGGGAATTATTTAAATGAGGAATATTGTGATGTGTTCATTCCCAGAAGAAAACTCAAGACTACAATTGAGGCGTTTCAGGGAGTTCAAAAATAGAGAATAACACCTGTTGGAGGGACTTTATAACTTTGCAGAGCTTTTTCATGCTCAAACATCAACATTACACACTAAAGGAAAAAAAAGCATAATAGGACCCCTTTATTGGTGTAGTTGCCTTCCTGATTTCATTTAAAACCCAATGGCGAAATGCATCCAAACTACCTATTTAATTTGATTTCACCATGATTTTCCCATTATTACCAAGCAGTTAATGCACCACTGCTCTCTGGATGGGGAGCGGATGTATTCTCGAGCGCTCGCTCGGATGCTCCGGGCAGATGTGATGTCCCGTGACAGGCCGAGGCCGCATTGCATGCCACGTGTTATTCCGCCTGTGGCCTTTAGCTCCTCCCTTTTCCGCTCTGCTCTCTGATCACTGGGCAAATTTGCCCCAAAAATACTGCTGGGGCAGTTCTGACATGCTGGCTTAGGACATGAACCTCAACACGCTCGTCCCATTGGCTGTCTGGTGAAGCATCATGATGTCTCATGGTGAAACAAAGGGACGGGGATCACGTTGGCGGCAGTGTAATGCACATGGTTGCTTTATAAAAATGCTCAAAAGGGATAAAGAAATGCCTTAGAATGAGGTAGCAGAGGCCTTTTCTGGTTGATGTTTTGATGGTGATTTATAAGAAGGACTTTGAAATGTTGTGAGACTGATATTGTTTATATGATTTTGTATTATTGAATGAGGCTGAAATGTGAATTGAAGCACACGTGATGCTCTATGTGTGTCTGTACAGATCGTTTAGTGACATGTTGCTATATATATTTCATTAAATTAATTTCAATCATATGTCTGTTTCAATTGTTTTCATCATCTCACCTTGTCCTGAATCTGGTTTTCAGCTGGTGAAGCAGGCCTTTTTTTGCAAACAGCAGGGAAATAAATTATGCTAAATACAAATAATAAAATGCAACTTAGTTTGGAAAACAAAATGAATGGAAGGGAATGTTTCCCATGTTTGGGGTCAGTAAGATTTTTTGTTTTCTTCAAAAAAAAAATATTCAGCAAGGACGCATTAAATTGATCAAAAGTGACAGTAAAACTGCTGTTCTTTTGAACTTTATATTCATCAAAGAATCACGAATAGAAAAAAATCTGATGCAGCACAACTGATTTCAACATTGATAATAATCAGAAATGTTTCTTGAGCAGCAAATCATCATATTTGAATGATTTCTGAAGGATCATGAAGACTGGAGTAATGATGCTGAAAATTCATCTTTAATCACAGGAATAAATTATATTTTACAAAATATTCACATAAAAAGCAGCTATTTTTAATTGTAAAAATATTTCACAATTTTTACTGTTTTTACTGTATTTCTGATTTTTTTTAAATGCAGCCTTGGTGAGATTTCATTCAAAAACATTAAAAAAATCTCACCGACCACAAACTTTTGAACAGCAGTGTATTTTGTTATGAAAGTCATCTATGAAAAGTCTTCTAATCAAGATCTACAGTATTTTTACAGATTCAGACAACATTGTGAAAAAACAGTTGAGAACCAATGATCTAAATCGCACCTTGTTAAAAACATGGAGGTAAATCATGTCATTATTGTAGGGGTCATGTATATCCAGACACACATATCTCTGTTCTTCTCCCTCAACAAGCACGCATACACACCCACGGGGTTGACATGATGTCTATGGACTCGGTTCACGTGCCGGTCCGTCGCGTGCCCGTCGCTGATGCGCACGAGCGTCAGTGTTGAGACTGCAGTCTGATGCTCAGTCTGGACCGTGACAAAGGTCACTGTGTGGTCACAGGATCTGCTCTGTCAGCCGCTCAGTGAAAACACGCCATCATGATGTCATCCGTGTCATTTCTCCTTCTCTCTCTTTCTTCAGGGTTTGTATGAATCAGTTTCTGCATATTTCTGCCTTTAAACTTGACTTGTGCTCGTTTCCTAGTGTTTGATTTGACATGCAGCAGTGGCCAAAAGCGGCCTAGGAAAATTGATCTTCACCCTTTTTTTCAATAGTATTAAAGATTTTGTCAGCAGAATTTTGCTTGGAGTCAATTGTTTTATTTGTGATAATAACGCAATGAAACATAACAAATTGTGCCGACATCATTTTTGGCCAGGCTTTCATACAGAGAATTATGATCGAGAGAGAAAACCAATGAAATATTAATAACCGAATTTGTTGTAGTCAATGTATGCTTTTTCCTGCACTTTTTGATTTTCTATGCATAGTAAAATAAAACCCACAGCTGCTTTTTTCCAAATAATTTTGTCAGATAAATATCTTAACCAAGTTTAGTGTTTTGTTCTTCCCTCATATTTAAGATATTTAACAAATATAAAATATGTTCCTCATATTCTGATGTCTTAATCGAACTTGATTAAGACTTAATACAAATATCCCCCTACTGTATTTGACCAAAAAGAAGAGAAAGTGAACTATTTACTCTGTAATTTATACTGTTTACTACTTAAATGTTCACGTAGGATACATGCTATTTAAAATATAAAACTATTTTCATTTTTTTGTAATATATTTGTATTTTTTAAGTTAAAAGATATTATACAAAATATAATATCTCAAAATCTATAGGTTAAAATCACAAATACCTCTTTTGTTCCCTTTTCTCCAACCATTTGACTCCATTATGTCATGTAAAACCCAATTTTCACCATCTAATTGATCCTGTTTCACTCAAAACACATCAGATTTTGGAGGTAAAACAGGCTAAAAAAGAGTGTTTCTCATTGACTTTGTCAGATTTTTAGTTGTTAGTGAATTAAAAGATCCATAAGAATGAAAAAAAAAACATGAATATCTCTTTAACATTTTTTATTTTCATATTTTAATATTTAAAAAATGGTTTCTGCTACTCAGCTCTTGCTGCTCAGATGTTTCACAGATCTCAGTATGAACTCACATTTCTCATTAAATTCTTCCAAGATCACATGATGCTGCATTCATTTTATAGCTCTAAAATATTTGAATTCTGAGATTTAAACATGTTCATTCTTAATCAGTAATAACTGTGCATCGTGTGTGTATTTATCAGTGTTTGATGCAGAATCATGCAGTAAGACCGTCCCTCTGTGCGTGATTGCAGCAGCTGCTATAATAAAAGCACATGTATTTTAGTCAAATACCCTTGTAAGGCAAAATCTTTCCTGTCTGATGAGCAGCCAGACCGCGGGTCTCGGCGAAAGGCGTAACTATTTTGGGCAAATCATCTTTGGCAAGATTATATACAGCATTTGAGTCCTGCTGCAAAATGGAGAAGTTAAATGATGACTCAGGAAAAATGAGAATGAAGACCATAACATAATCCTATCATAATGGATTAATTATCGTCAGCTTAATTAATTCTGAAGATGTATAAGTTACACTCTCCACCCATCTGTTAGATTTCTGTTCTTTTGTGCTCTGAAAACATGCTGATTTTAACCTAATGCAGTCAGAAGGAAACTGCAATGTTCTGTGTAAATATCTAATTAAAAATTATATATGACTTAAATAAAGCTGCATTAAGTTCAAAAATAATACCTTAAGTATACATTGTATAGTATGTATGAAGTACAATACTGTTCAAAAGTTTGGGGTTGGTAAGATTTTGGGATATTTTTGAAAGTCTCTTCTGTTCACCAAGGCTGATATAATATTTGATCAAAAAGTGGCAAAAGCAGTGAAATATTAACACAACATAAATAACTTTCTATTGTAATTTATTTTAAAATCTAATTTATTCCTCTGAATTTTCCTTCTGAATCTTCAGTGTCACATGATCCTTCAGAAATCATTCTAAGATGCTGATTTGCTGTTCAAGAAACATTTCTGATTATTATCAATGTTGAAAACAGTTGTGCTGATACATTGTTTTCAGGATTCTCTGATGAAGTTCAAAAGAACAGCATTTATTTGAAATAGAATCTTTTGTAACATTATAAATGTATTTACTGTCACTTCTGATCAATTTAATGCATCCATGCTGAAAGTTTTAATATCTTTCAAAAAAAAAAAAAAAAAAAATTACTGACCCCAAACTATTGAATGTTAGTTTTATTGAATCTTTTTTTAACGCTCTGGTGCTCTTCAGTCATTTTTGATATATATATATTATTATTTTTTTTTTTTTTCATTTTTTCATTTTTTACTTCATCAAAATGGTACGTACTATGTGGACATGGATATGATTTGAAAAGGTTAAATGGTCCTGATAAAAAAAATAACACTTGTGCTCCTCACGGTCAAAAATGTGCGCATTGGAAATGAATGGGAGTCAAATTTCATCTAGTCGAAACTTTTGGTACTGCGCCCAAACAAAATCTTTCTGAAAGCTCATTTTTTAAGATATCAACCTCAAATTTGGAACACAACTTTTTTAGATTTATATTTTTTTTTTTTTTTTTTTTTTTTCACAGTTTTAGAGTAAAACATGTTTTGGATAATGTATATTTCACATAAAAAAAAAAAAAAAAAAATACTTTTGTGCATTTTTCATAATAATAAACTTTCACTTTTTCAGCAATAATCTGCCAAGTGTCTTCATTTAAAAATGACCAAACTTAAGTTCAAGATTTATTTCAAGACATTTCATGCTCAAAAATTGTTTAACAGGTAATAAACGAATCATAACTATCCTGTAAATATAATTTAGTATCATAAAATCCCCTAAAAATACAAACTATTAAATAAAAAACATGATCAAACTAAATATAGTACATTCATAAGTAATTTAAAAAACATTTTGAGCACCACATGAGCAGCACCAGAGGGTTAAGTTAATTTAAGTGCATTTCTTTTCCACAAGTGTTTATTTGTGAAGAGCTTGACTTGAGTTTTAAATGAGAGCATCTTCACCCTGGAGCAGTTTGAGATCAGCATGTTTAATCACACAAAGCATGTTTTAGTAAAAGACTGAAAGATTGATTCATGGTGCAAATTCATAGATTTCACACAGAAGCATTTAAAACCTGAGTGTTGCATGAGAGAGTGAAATGAAAATAAAATGGTCTTTGAGTGTGAGAATTTAGTATTTTTCATGCCTATCATGATCTAGAAATATCACATAATACAATAATTTCAGCTCAGATGAAACAATCGTGCTCAAAACCAGCCAGACCCCTTCACTGAACCTTGAACGCAGTAGTGTTTTCGCTGACAGCCTCATAATTATTGCAACACTCACACTGCGCTACTGAAAGACGTGTGCAGACAACATCCCAGATCAACTCATCAAAACTCTGAGTGACATGAGCGCTGGATCCTTTCAAAGAACAGGTGCTGGGAGACATCTGAGTTGTTCAGGTGGAAACATACAGGCCTGGCATGTGGAGAGACGGCCAACATGTGTTTGATATGAGAGGACGGCCAAATCTGAGACAGATCTCCAAAAATTCCCTCTCTGCATTCAGCTGACATATTGGTCAACAGATGCGTCTGCATAGGATGAGAAGAGGATTTTGTGTGAGATTCATCATAGTGACAACAACTGAATGTGGCATGTGCTCTGTGATTGGCTGGGTTATGTCACATGACTGAGTTACATAAAATGTACATGAGTCTGTCCTACATTCTGATGTAAACAAACTTGTTCCTCATTCAAACTCATTCATTCAGCAGATTACTTTTATCCAAAACTACTTGCAATGCATTTAAATTAGATGCGTTCCTGGCTCAACATATTTTGTTGATCCTGGAACAACATTCTAGTCTGAAAATTTAGTCTTAACACTATTCCTACCCCTAAACCTAACCCTACCCATAAGTTATCCCAAAAATCAGAGGGAAATGACAGATGAATAACACTGATGTAGAAGCATCAATTCATGATTTTAAGCCTAAACTTGACATAATCTGTAAACTTGTCCCTCAAATCTGATTGGTTGATTTGAATGTTGTTCCAGGATCAGCAAAAATGTTGACCTAGAAACATGTTGAACTCAGCAAAATCAGGTTATGCGGCATATTTTGGTCAGTTTGAGCCGCTGAATAAAACTGAGATATTTTTCCCTCCATATTCTCACTATATCCTACTATATGAGACATAAAAGCCTGATGTATCAAATATATTTAACATTAAAAGCATACACAAACTTTTGTTTAGATTTTCTAGATTTTGTCTAAAGTTTTATACATTGTTGAAAAAACTGCTGTAGAAACAGTATTTACTCAGAAATTGCTAGTAAATTTCACACATATATTACAAAAATTAAACGTGAAATTTTGAAGTAGAAAGACAGAAATACTCTCTTGTAAAGCACTTCAATAATTTTGTTTTGTTTCATTGGCAGATTTTTTTGTGGTGAAAATCAAGTTTTTAATGTTGTTTTATATGTCTGTGGTGTTTTAATATGCTTTAAAGGGTTAGTTCACCCAAAAATGACAATTCTGTCATTTATTACTCACCCTCATGTTGTTCCACACCCGTAAGACCTTCGTTCATCTTCAGAACACAAATTGAGATATTTTTGATGAAATCTGATGGCTCAGTGAGACCTGCATTGACGGCAAGATAATTAACACTTTCAATGTCCAGAAAGCTACTAAAGATGTATTTAAAACAGGTCATGTGACTACAGTTACTCAACCTTAATGTTATGAAGCAACAAGAATACTTTTTGTGTGCCAAAAAAAAACTAACTAAGGACTTTATTCAACAATATCTAGTGATGGGCGATTTCAAAACACTGCTTCATGAAGCTTTACGAATCTTTTGTTTCGAATCAGTGGTTCAGAGCATCTATCAAACTGCCAATGTCACATGAACTATTGAAATTTCGAAACACTTATGACGTAACGAAGCCTCGTTTACTGAAATCACGTGATTTTGGCGCTCTGAACCACTGATTCGAAACAAAAGATTCGTAAAGCTTCATGAAGCAGTGTTTTGAAATCAGCCATCACTAGATATTGTTGAATAAAGTCGTTATTTCGTTTTTTTGGTTAAAAAAAAGTATTCTCGTCTCTTCATAACATTAAGGTTGAACCTCTGTAGTCACATGACCTGTTTTAAATACTTATCTTGCTGTCAATGCAGGCCATCAGATTTTATCAAAAATATCTTAATTTGTGTTCTGAAGATGAACGAAAGTCTTACAGGTTTTGAACGACATGAGGGTGAGTAATTTATGACAGAATTTTAATTTTTGGGTGAACTAACCCTTTAAGGTTTTACACTATTTCTATGTTGCTAATCAAATGAACATGTTTATGATTAATCAAGAAATGTTTGAAGTAAGACAGTCTCAAAAACTTGGTTTGGAATCGCTGGCGTTTCTGACATCACAAACTACCTTGTAACCAATCACGTCAACGAGTGGATCTCTGAGCTGGTGTGAGTGAGTGGAGGCGGGGCTAATTTGCATATTCATAGTTCCACGTATAAGGGATAAAATCATTGACTACAGGGGACTTTAAGCACAAACATCACTAAATGCTATTTTTACTTTACTCTCGGTCATTGTTGCTGTGTAGGAAAGGAAACTTTTTAGCATGTTGGATTATGCAATGCATGTGGTGTCACATTCTTCCTAAAGAACTTAATGAAACTCTAGGGGCTGTTTTTGTTGCACTTCAGTGCCACATTATTTTGGTTGTTTATTCTGTGCACATGTGGCCCAGGGTCCCATTTCAACAGATATAAATGTGCCAGATACGTAAGAATGAATACGTGTGTTTGTGTTTCACAGGACACATGAGCTGCCAGCTCATCTCACTGGAGACCTTCGAGTAAGAAGTGAGTTCAAACATGCAGGAAAACCTGCCGAATAACTGCACTGCAGCCAGTTTGAACCAGTTACCATGAGACACGGGTGGGGGCAATACAAACAGAACCAGATCTCAGACAGAGAAAAACAACACTGGAGTTTCAGAAATGTGTCTTTGGGAAGCTTTAGCCTGTTGCACTGAACTACATTTTAGCAGCAGTACTGAGAGGAGTGAATGAGTTGAGTTCCTCTGGCTTAATTGATAACAACTGCAAGGTCATGGGTTTGAGTGCCAGGTCAAAAATACAGATCAAATGCATACCTTCAATCACTGTGGATAAACACATACGGCTGTAATATAAATGTAAAATGCGATATTATATTAAGTACAAGTACACTTATATTCATCAAGGATGTGTTAAATTGACATTTATAATGTTACAAATTATTTTATTTCAGATAAATGCCTTTCTTTCGATCTTTTAATTCATCAAAGAATACCGGAACAAAATAAGTTTTGTTTGCACCAAAATCTGAAGCAGCACAACTGTTTTCAACATTAATAATCATAAATGTTTCTTGAGCAGCAAATCATCATATCAGAATGATTTCTGAAGGATCATGTGACACTGAAGACTGGAGTAATGATGCTGAAAATTCAGCTTTGATCACAGAAAAAAAGACTTCTTTGTTCGTTTTTGCAGTAACATGCATGTTAAAAGCAATACAACTCAAAATAAGTCAAAACGGTGCATTCAGGATTAAAATAAAAATGCACATTAAATGTAACATTTTATATTATTAGTTGCATTTTTCAGCAAGTTGCAAAGATTTTCCTAAAGTTCTGTGAAATTTCCTCTAGGGCACACAGATGATTGCTTTGCCTGTTTGTAGGATCACAACATTCCTTACAGGCAGGACAAAGACGACTCAATGTTCTTGTATAGGTTGAGAGGGAGGGGCAGTTATTTAGGTTATGTTGGTTCATGCCGACTGCTGGAGACCACCGAGCCTCTTACTCAGAGTCAGATAACCATACATTACATGAGGGGCAAAGGTCAAATGACACTTATCTAACAGAGGAGCTCTGATTTATGAATCTCTGTGTAGTAAACAGTTTGATTAAGGGGAATTCAGAAAGTCACCCCTATATCGGTATCTAGGATCTTTTTTGAGCAATTTAAAGAGGGCATGTCAAGTTAAACACACTTTAAAAGTTCCATTACATTCAATACATGGTCAAAAACATAAAAGTACTGTACACTGTACAAAATGCTGGGTTAAAAACAACCCAAGTTGGGTTGAAAATGGGCAAACTCAGCAGTTGGGTTAAATGTTTGCCGAACGTGCTGGGCAGTTTCATTTAACCCAACTATTGTTTAAAAATGACTATATGGCTGGCTTAAAATTATGCTGAATTACAGAGCTGGTGTAGACATATGCACATTGCTATTAGATGCGTTCTTAAAGGATTAGTCCACTTTTAAATAAACTTTCCTGATAAGTTACTCACCCCCATGTTATCCAAGACGTTCATGTCTTTCTTTCTTCAGTCGAAAAGAAATTAATTGATGAAAACATTCCAGGATTTTTCTCCATATAGTGGACTTCAACAGTTACCAACGGATTAAAGGTCCAAATGTTAGTTTCAGTGCAGCTTCAAAGAGCTCTACATGATCCCAGACGAGGAGTAAGTCCAATCTAGCGAAACGATCGGCCATTTTTGAAAAAAATACAACTGTATATGCTTTATAAACACAAAATATCACCTTGAACGTACTTCCCGTTTCCGCATTCTTCAAAACGCTTATGCTGTCCTACGCCTTCCCTATTCAACTTACAGAAAAAAATTAAACTGGCGCTGCGTTCGTTCTGTAAGTTGAATAGGGAAGGCGTAGGACATACAGCATAAGCGTTTTGAAGAATGCGGAAACGGGAAGTACGTTCAAGGCGATATTTTGTGTTTATAAAGCATAAATGTTTGTATTTTTTAGAAAATGACTCATGGTTTCACTAGATAAGACTCTTATTCCTCGTCTGGTATCGTTTAAAACTCTTTGAAGCTGCACTGAAACTGTCATTTTGACCATTTGGAGGCCACTGAAGTCCACTATAAGGAGAATAATCCTGGAATGTTTTCCTCAAAAAACTTATTTTTGACTGAAGAAAGAAAGACATGAACATCTTGGATGACATGGGGGTCAGTAAATTATCAGGAAAAGTTTATTTAAAAGTGAACTAATCCTTTAACTGCTGTTTCTCACCACTGACATTTTTGTTGTTGTGTTTGTTTTGTTATTCAACATGCAGTAGGTGATTTCTGAGAAACATTGCTGATATTTGAAATCAACACAAACAAACACACCTCCTTTCATTGATTAATCTGCACTTTAAAGGGGAAAGCACATATTTACATATTCATGCCACTCCCAGGAATGTGGGAGCCATCAGTTCGCAGTCTGCTCCAAGTGGGATGCAAACCTGGGCCTGTCCACATGGGAGGTGGGCGCTCTAACAACTCTCTTGAGTTCAGGGGAGTGAGGTTTACACACACAGCTCTTACTAGCCTCCGTCTGTTACACTCACCCCCCTAAACCTCGCTTCTATTTACAATGGCAAGAGGCAATAAATCACATTAAATAAGAAAATACTATAACAGAAAACATACCTGATATATAAAAACAAAAAAGCAGCCTCTATGAGTGACTCTATTAAACATATGATGTACACTTGTCAGCATGTGCTCATTTCCATATATTAGACTCAAAAAGTGCAAAATGACAAAAATAACCACATCAATTGGAGTGAAAATAAAGACATTAATAAAAAGCATTAATTACAATAAAGATTAATTAGTCAGATTACAACTTGCCTCTTCCATGCATTTCCAAATGCAAAGAGGAAGAGGAGGAGACAGAACAGGAAATTATGTTGGCTCATGATTTTATTGCCACAATTAAAGGGGAAAACACTCATATAAATCAGGCATCTATATCAGGTGTATGAAAACAAATTTTGTATGAATTATAACAATATATATATATTTAACCCTCTACCGCATAGTGTTGCCATATGGCAACATACTCTTAGTGTTCATTTCCTTGCCACCGTCTCTTTAAGAAAACATTCTAGTTTTTTTTGTTGGTAAGAGAAGACCTTAGTTTAGCCAATGATGTGCTTTGGTTAAGTCTTTGGTTAAGTCGATTTCTGACAGACTGCTGTCTCTTGTCGGTACACTCTAAAAAATGCTGGGTTAAAAACAACCCAAGTTGGGTTGAAAATGGACAAACCCAGCAATTGGGTTGTTTTAATCCAGCGGTAGGGTTAAATGTTTGCCCAACCTGCTGGGTAGTTTTATTTAACTCAACTATTGTTTAAAAATTACTGTATTGCTTAATTAAAATTAACCCAAAGTATGTTGGAAATGAAAATTTATTAATGTTCAATGAATAATTATTAAACAATAAACATTTATTAAATTGCTTATTAATAAATGTATATTAATAAACTATTACATTTATATTAATAAAATATTAAAGCTTATTAATAAACATTCACCTTTTGTCTATTATTGTTGTCTCTAATTGCATCTGGTTTTTAATTTTTAGGTTCATTTTAAGCTAGCCATATAGCAATTTTTAAATAATATTTGGTTTAAATAAAACTACCCAGCAGGTTGGGCAAACATTTAACCCAACCGCTGGGTTAAAACAACCCAATCGCTGGGTTTGTCCATTTTCAACCCAACTTGGGTTGTTTTTAACCCAGCATTTTTAGAGTGTAGTTGCTGAAAGCAAATTAAAACGTCAGTAACAAACAAGGACCCGCCCATGTCACATTCACAAAAAAAATGCTAACTTCATCTCAGGTAAGGTATGATGACATATTCACCACTCAAAAAAGTTTTTAATGAAATTAGTATTTGGTAAATCGAGAAAATGTCTGTGTTGCCATGGCAACGCTGCGCAATAATGGAATGACATTATTATAATAGGTTAGATAGCTAGCAAAAGTTAGCTGCAGTCTGTTAAGCTATAACAATAAAAACATTAATGCTAGTGATATAATGTTGATTAGTCAGGACTGCCATGGCATTTGTATTATGGATTAAATCATATTAGAGATCTGCCATCACAGCCACTGGCCCAGACCTACCACTGGCCTATATTGTGTCTCAAAAAGGCAGGTGCAAGTGGATGTAAGTGTATTGTTAGGGTGAAGTGCACCAAATGTGATGTGTACATGTGTCTCACCTCTGAAAAAAATGCTTTTTGAAGTTTCGTACAGAAAAAAGGTGAAGTTTCAAGGATTATGGGGGGTTCATGTTCATAACCTTCCTCTCATAAGATTGCGTAATGTTGAATTTTCATGAACTACAATGTTTTTGGTTTTATGTCAATGTTTTATGATACATGATGAACAGTATTAGATTTGCTTTTAACTGTCTACATTTGCAATTTAAATAATGTTCATGAAAAATGTAATGAAATTTAAAGAATATAAAGCACTATTCAGCAAAAGAGAATGGAAAAGCGCAAGATGTTGGAAAATAAGTATATGGTATTGTTTATAATTACTGCTAAAGCTTATAATAGCACCAATTGATTCAATACAAGCAACATTTCTGAGGAAAAATATTAACTATATACACTTACACTTATTCAAAGTTATTTCCACTATTGTACGTTGTTGCCATATGGCAACATATCATAAAGTACCTTAAAATAATATTTTTTTTCCAAATTTTTTTTTTTTTTTTTACAGCACTTTAAGTAAAGCCATTCTAAGAAAAGAAAAAGAGTCAAATATATATATATTTTTTTTATAGATTTATCATAATGCGTGCGGTAAAGTTTCTGTACCTGTTACATGGGCAGCGTTGGGATGTTCACTAACAGTGCTGGTCATGTATTTTGAACTTATTTTTACTCCTAGAATGAACGCTGTGAGTATATCAGGCCTTTGCTCTGGGTCCATGGACTGTAAAAAAAAAGGTCTGTTAAGCTCAGTCTGGGTCAGGCTGTGGCTTGTTTGCAGAGATAGTTTGCCCCTGCTGGTAGATGCTGTAACTACATCCTTTTGGGTGACAAAAAAAAAACATGTTTTTGTAGTTTTTGACAGCTATATTGTAAAAAAAAAAAAAAAAAAAAAATACGCATAGGGTTTACTTTGAAAAATTTTCACTCAGAATTTGATAGTTAATTTTACAAATAATTGCAAAGAAATGGCAAGTGGCAACATGACATTTATGAAGCAGAAAGACTGAAATAGTGGGTAACACTATTTTAGGGTCTTATTAGCATGCATATTAATAGAATAATGGCTATTTATTAGTACTTATTTAGCACATATTAATGTCTTATTCTGCATGACCTTATTCTATATTCTTAATCCTAACAATACCTAAACTTAACAACTACCTTACTAACTATTAATAAGCAGTAAATTAGGAGTTTATTGAGGGAAAAGTCGTAGTTAATAGTTATATGTGTTCCCTAAACTAAAGTGTTTCCAAATAGTGTTTTCTTGTAAACATACTCTAGTAATCTTTGTTTTATTTACAACTTTTACAGTTTTTACAGATTATTAACAGTAGCAGAAATGTGATTTATCAGACATTGCACACAGCTTTTGACATCAACAACAAAAGACATGAGTTTTTAAAAATTGACACACCTATTTTTTTTGCTGTCCCATCTATACATGATTATATGGTTCATTGCATTTAATTATTTGTGTTTAGCATTCCTGTCATGTCAGAACACAGACAGTTAACAGATCAGTTAATCAAAACCCTAAATGAATTATGATCAAATGAAAGTATATGTGAACCCAGAGCTGAAATACAGTGCAGTTGAGCTGGACATATTTGGATGGAGGTGAGAGAGCTTGAGGTTAAAGGTCACAGTCGCATGTATGCTGGTGTATGTCATGCATCAGTCCTTGTGTGACTCTGCTCATGTCTATATATACACGCACACACATACATGCGGCTTACATAACATATATGTGCATGTGTGATCTGTGTTTGACAACAAACTGCAGAAATCTTTCCTTTACAGCTGCTGAGTAACAATGTTAATGGACGGATATCCTGGTGCGAGTTCAATCAGACCCGGCGGTGCAATGATTTCATGATGGGTGGAACAATATGTATTGCTCATATAATTATAATTGAGAAAACTTCACATTTTAAAAGATCACATCCTAATCTTTACCCATCTAATCTTTACCCAAATTAAATAGGCATGTAAACGTTTGTAATTCGGGTGTATGCAAATGTGATGGACTGGAAATAAAACAAAATGGCAAGAAAGTTGCCGTTCTGGTTAAATGTGTAAATGTGTGTGACAAGCAAATGTCATCAAAAATATTTTCATTCCAAATGAAATCTGTTCAAGAGCGGGAAGGCAGTAAATGAACAAGACGGATGTCACTTTGAAATGCTCTGGTGTTCCTGCAACATAAAAATAACAAAGGGACTTTTATGACAAACTCTTGAGAAGTTCTTCCTCAATTTAAAGGTCAGGGCAGGAGTGAGTCAACACTGACCAAACAGTGAGTTTATATATTTTCATGCATCTACAGATGCTTTTATGTGAAGCTACTTATATAGCACAAAAAGAAGTTTGTTTGACTTGAGGTACTGCTTTTGTGAAAAATGTCAGAATTTGAAATGCATGTTTTACTAGTTATGATGGAATGTGTGTCTTTGAATGAATTAAATTCAAATTGTATTTGTCACACACACAGCCATATATTGTACAATGACTCTTTGCACACAGAATGAAACTTAACATAGGAATAACACTGAAGTAAAATAAAAAAATCAAGTAATATTTAGTGATATTAAAGGATTAGTTCACTTCAGAATTCAAATTTCCTGATAATTTACTCACCCCCATGTCATCCAAGATGTTTATGTCTTTCTTTCTTCAGTCAAAAAAAATTAAAGATGCAATATGTAATATGTTTGCAGTAAAATATCCAAAAACCACTAGGCCAGTGTTATATATTTTGTTCACTTGAGTACTTACAACATCCCAAATGTTTGCAACTATTTGTAAATCGTGAGAAAATTGCAATTTTAACCAAGGCTCAATTGCGTCATACCCGCGTTACCCTCGGTTTCCGGTTTTATTTTGTAGAAACCATGGAAACACCAAAGACTCTTTAATATTTACATGTTTTAATAGGCAAGGGAACAACTGATATATTTAAAGACAGAAAACAAATTATTGTTATATAGCTCAACACGTTTAGTCTTATTGTTTAAAGCAATTTTCTTGATTTTTTGCGAGTACCATGCTTTACCATGCCTCAGAGAAAAACACTATTTTGTAAAGTAGCTAACATAGCATAATCAGATGCAGCTTTATTTTCAGTAACAGTAATACAGCATTTTCTCCATCATACAATACGTTTTAAAATGAATTGCATTCCATTTATCAACACAATCATCCAGCATTTAATATGATATTGTAAAATGGATCTATCTTAGTGCAGTGTGTAACAGTGTCTCACAGCAGCCGCCGAGCGAACGCTCAGAGTAACGTTATAACATCATTTTCAACACTCTCAAATGTATCTAATATGATAAACAGAGCTGCGCTACCTCATACTCATGACCGGAAAAGCGGAAGCGGCGCCGGCGACTGTGTCATAATAAAAGTCCCGCTGCTCGTGAGGCATGTGTTGATCAATCGCTCCAGCTCCTCGTTCAGCTCCATACTACATACTACAGTAACGTTAATAATCGCATCCATGAACATGATTTCTTCCTGAGTCCTATCCCGATTATTTTCCACCGGCTGTGATGTGAAGATCACATGTCCAAAGGTTCCGCGCTCAAACTTGCCTTCATCAAGCTACGCTTTTTGAATAGGCCTTTAGTGACCTCTAGTGGACAGAAAATTCTACATATTGCATCTTTAAGGTTTTTGAGGAAAACATTCCAGGATTTTTCTCCATATAGTGGACTTTAATGGGGACAAACGGGTTGAATTGCAGTTTCAGTGCAGCTATATACAATCCCAGATGAGGAATAAGAGTCTTATCTATAAAAAACATCTGTCATTTTCTAAAACAAATAAAAATTATATACTTTTTAACCACAAATGCTCATCTTGCACTGCTCTGCGATGCGCCACGCATTATGTAATCAAGTTGGAAAGGTCATGCGTGACTTTGGCAGACTTCAAAATTGAGTGTCATCGTTGTTTTACCTTTTTTTTATAGGGAGTTTGAATTAGTCTTTGCATGTTTGCTTTGTAAACAATTGCACGGTACTTACACCTACGTCTCGCATGACCTTTCCAACATGATTACATAATGCGTGGCGCACTGAGCAGTGCAAGACGAGCATTTGTGGTTAAAAAGTATATAATTTTTTACTTTTTTTAGAAAATGACTGATGTTTTCTCTAGATAAGACTCCTATTCCTCGTCTGGGATCATGTAGAGCTCTTTGAAGCTGCACTGAAACTGACATTTGGACCTTCAACCCGTTGGTAACTGTTGAAGTCACTATATGGAGAAAAATCCTGGAATGTTTTCATCAAAAACCTTCATTTCTTTTCGACTGAAAAAAAGAAAGACATAAACATCTTCGATGACATGGGGGTGAGTAAATTATCAGGAAATTTGAATTCTGAAGTGAACTAATCCTTTAAGATTAATGGAAGCATTTTGCTTTTACAATACCTTCCTTTATCTTGAAAAATAACCATGCAGTTCATAGCGGTGTTATTAGCTCCCACTCATTTTTACTGAAAGTTAAAAAAAGAGCAGGCTGGACATGCTCTGAATGCAGTAACAATAAGTTTCATTCCTGAATCACTTTCAGATGGAAATACATCTGTGGTTGTACAGGTGCATGTATGGAAGTTCATTTCATCTCAGGGAGGGTCAGAGTGTTTGAATTCTCTCAGGGTCATATTGTTTTTGCTAAGTGCTATTTTGAGCGGGAACACGCTGTACCGCCAACACGCTGATGCACATGTGTATATGTACATATATATATATAAACTGCATGAACACTATACGCCAGCTCAGGGCTGCAGGATGCATGTGGTGTCAGTGTCAATCAGGGATGGAAAGAGAGAGGATGGGTCAGTTAAGTAGGTCAGTAAAGCCATATGACACTCAACACTTTCAGTATAGATGATGAGAAATGATATCGGGACCATAAAAAAGGTGAGAACATCTGTTGCATCTTAATGCTGCAGGTTCCTCTAGATGCATTCTAGGTGAGCATCTGTGTTGCCGATCAAGATCCTCAAAACACTGACACGTGTTGATGACCATGTGTAACCTTGAGGAAGAGCTCTTGTTCTGCAGATCACGTGGCCAAATCACTTGGCAAAATCAGTAAGATGGTATTAAATTTGCTTCTTCAAATGGTACCATGGTCATATAGAAGATCTGGTTTCCTTCCTTGCCTCCATTGTTGGATATAATTTATATTCCCAGAAGAGAAAGACCATACATTTATATCTGTTCAAATTTCATAGTACAACCGGGGCTAGTTGTCACACAAGGATATATTTTTTTAGGGTTTCAATGCATTGCGAAATTTTTCGTGCATTTCGGATTCTTTGAAAAACCTACTTTTGTGAACTGTTTCTAGGTTTTTGGCTAGATCGAAACCAAACCAGTGCAGCGAGATTCTCTGGAATCTGACTGTCAATAATTATCAATAAATAAATAAATAATTGATTCATGGTCCCTAAGGGGCGCCAAAACGTTCGAAAGTGGCCACTTGGTGGTGCTATAACAGTAAAAAAAACCTGAAACTACTACTTCACCGTTAGTATGATTGACTTGAAAATTGGCAAGCATTGTCTTCGCCCATGTATTTGATGTAAATGGTCTTTTACATAGGATCGAGATTGTTACAGGCTTGCTAATTAAAACATAATACCTTTTTATGTATGTACTTAAATGCTTTAAAGCCATTGAACCCCGATAATTGCTGCTCGCAGCTATATTTTTGAGTGTGTCTGTGTGCAGTTGCACAAGAAATGATTTGTTTCAGTGGTGTTGGTTTCAGACAACTAATCAGAGCAGGTAGTCACAGGTTTTTTTAAATGCAATTTTATGCAGTTTATAAATTATAATTTCTGTTAGTCAAAACAGTGGTTTGATATTTATATGTTACCTTAGAACATTCTGGCAAGGTTCACTTAAAGTTATGAACAAACGTTCTACCAGTAGCCTAACGTTAATAGAACGTTCAAAGTTATCTAGTCTTTAATAATGTTCTCAAAATGTTTATAAAAACATTATACATTGTTCACAGAATGTTTTTTCATCTAACAATTTTTTAAAATGTTACTACTTGTTTCAGAATGTTCAAAGAACATTCAAAAGTAACGTTCCCATAATGTTTGCAAAATAGAATGTTCCATTAACATTAGCATTTTTTTTAACACATTCAGAGAGCATTCAAAAATAGTGTTTTCATAACTTAATGAGAACATTAGCTAAACATTCTTAGAACATATTTTTGTTAGTTGTTGGGTTATTGTTTTACTATTTAAATGTTTCTTAAAATATAATTTTTTTTAGTATTTAAGTTTCAACAAAGAACACAACATTTACAAGCATAAAATATTTTTATAGTCCAAGAATATCAACATCTTTCTTGAAAATAAAAAGAAAGGCAAGTCTTCTCTGGCTCTATAATGTTTACACATTACATAAGACAAAAGTAGCCTACTTGGTGTACATTGCATATAGGATGTGTATATACATTAACACAAGTGTATTAGGCTTGCTTTAATAATTAATAACCCTGTGTCAGTGATCTCTTGACCTACAGTCAGCCATCACTGCTGGATATTAAAGGCCTGCTGCAAAATGTTGGACGTGGGGCATACTGAGAGACACATACATGAAGACAAAGACTCATTATGTGGCACGTGGGTCCTTCACAAGAACACTGTGTTCTGTACATTTTGTTCTACATGTCACGTACAGAGAAACGCGGACCGCGGTGGACACACGTGCTCACAAAGAGCTCTCACGCCATCTGCTGGTGATGGCGTGTGATTGAACACGACACGAGACGATATTTGCGCTTTCAGGCCACACTTTAAAATATTGAAATGCAATTGAATTCGATTACAAACTGTTCAAACTAATCATTTTTAAAAGAAAGGTAAAACTAGCATTTATAATTTTCATTTAAACAATGAAACAATAAATGCAGAGCTCCAAATAAAGAAAAAATTGGGGTTCTCAGACATTTGTGGGTTGTTATGCAATGACTTTTTAAAGTAAGACATTTTGGGGACACCAGGGCTTACACTTTTTACTTTTTAAATTTTAAATATTAGATGAAAAACTTCAAAGTAAGAAATGCTGATGAATATATTTGTTTTGACAAGTTTAAGTTGAAGTACTAAAATTTCCAAAACTAAAACAGAAATATAAATAAAAGGAAAATAGAAGCATTTAAAAAACAAAACCAAAAAAACCAGACAGATCTCATAACAAAATGACTAAACTATACGCTATATTAAATAAAAAATAAATAAATTATTAGTTTTGAGTTGATCTTTGATTGCAGTTAAAATGATAACAGTAAAGGACGAGAGAGGACCAGGCCTGGATTTTACGCTATGTTTTGTTTATGTGTGGCAGTCGTCCGTGAGGGGTTGCCGCTTTTATATTTGTGTTTATTTTGATATTAAACGTTTGCCGGTTCCCGCCTCCTTCCCTTATCAACATATCTCGCTACAAAGATTTTTTTTAATGAAATCTCCAACACGTTCTCGCAACAACGTCCACTCTTGCTTCAACACATGCATACATCGTGGTGCTCTTGTGAAGGTGCTTTGAGATGAATATTTTCCAAATAAAGTCGTACATTTTTTTTCCACAAGCAAAGCACTTGCGACGTTTGATAAATTTGAGGTTACACCACTAGAGTCACATGATTACTTTAATGAAGTCTTTCCTTCCTTCCTGGGGCTTGAAATTGGTAGTTGAATAGACTGTCAATGGAGGGACAGAAAGCTCTCAGATTTCATTAAAATAAATCTTCATTTGTGTTCCTTAAAGGGTTAGTTCACCCCAAGATTAAATTTCTTTCATTTATTACTCACCCTCATGCCGTTCCACACCAGTAAGACCTTTGTTAATTTTCAGAACACAAATTAAGATATTTTAGTTGAAATCCGATGGCTCCGTGAGGCCTCCATAGGGAGCAATGACACTTCCTCTCTCAAGATCCATTAATGTACTAAAAACGTATTTAAATCAGTTCATGTGAGTACAGTGGTTCAATATTCATATTATAAAGCCACGAGAATATTTTTGGTGCGGCAAAAAAACTAAATAACGACTTATTTAGTGATGGCCGATTTCAAAACACTGCTTCAGGAAGCTTCGGAGCGTTATGAATCAGTGTATCGAATCATGATTCGGATCATGTGTGAAACAGCCAAACGGCTGAAATCATGTGACTTTGGTGCTCCGAACAGCTGATTCATAACACTCCGATGCTTCCTGAAGCAGTGTTTTGAAATCGGCCATCACTATATAAGTCGTTATTTTGTTTCTTTTGCCGCACCAAAAATATTCTCGTCGCTTTATAATATTTATATTGAACCACTGTACTCACATGACCTGATTTAAATATGTTTTTAGTACCTTTATTGATCTTTAGAGAGGAAATGTCATTGCTGGCTATGGAGGCCTCACAGAGCCATCGGATTTCAACTAAAACATCTTAATTTGTGTTCTGAAGATGAACGAAAATCATACGGGTTTGGAACGACATTAAGGTGAGTAATTAATGACAGAATTTTCATTTTTGGGTCAACTATCCCTTTAATATATATTTGCCAATAAGTAACAGTACAGTTTGTGACACTTTTTAATGGCATTTCATCAAAACATGACAACAGTTAAACTCAAAACTGAAATGCAGTTTCAATAAATGATAACTTGCCCCAACCTAACTTAAAATACCCTACCTTTATTAAACTGCCTATGGCAGTTTTGTCAGCAACTTTTGAACAGTAATATTACGAAAAAGATAACAACAGATTTTAGCCAATAAAAATGTAATAGTTTGATTTATATATTACAACATATATATCCTGATGTGACCTTCATAAAAATATATTTTATTCTCTAAATAAAATTGTAGTTTAATTTCCTCTCTTTCCATGTTTTCCCCCTCAACACATTTTCAGAAACAGTTCCCTTTCGAGATGGAATGTCACAGGTGGGTGATGTCACGACCAGGAAAACACTATATACTATATATATATAAAATCATATATATACAGTGGGTACGGAAAGTATTCAGACCCCCTTAAATTTTTCACACTTTGTTATATTGCAGCCATTTGCTAAAATAATTTTTTTCCTCATTAATGTACACACAGCACCCCATATTGACAGAAAAACAAAGAATTGTTGACATTTTTGCAGATTTATTAAAAAAGAAAAACTGAAATATCACATGGTCATAAGTATTCAGACCCTTTGCTCAGTATTTAGTAGAAGCACCTTTTGATCTAATACAGCCATGAGTCTTTTTGGGAAAGATGCAACAAGTTTTTTCACCTGGATTTGGGGATCCTCTGCCATTCCTCCTTGCAGATCCTCTCCAGTTCTGTCAGGTTGGATGGTAAACGTTGGTGGACAGCCATTTTTAGGTCTCTCCAGAGATGATCAATTGGGTTTAAGTCAGGGCTCTGGCTGGGCCATTCAAGAACAGTCATGGAGTTGTTGTGAAGCCACTCCTTCGTTATTTTAGCTGTGTGCTTAGGGTCATTGTCTTGTTGGAAGGTAAACCTTCAGCCCAGTCTGAGGTCCTGAGCACTCTGGAGAAGGTTTTCGTCCAGGATATCCCTGTACTTGGCCGCATTCATCTTTCCCTCGATTGCAACCAGTCGTCCTGTCCCTGCAGCTGAAAAACAGCATGATGCTGCCACCACCATGCTTCACTGTTGGGACTGTATTGGACAGGTGATGAGCAGTGCCTGGTTTTCTCCACACATACCGCTTAGAATTAAGGCCAAAAAGTTCTATCTTGGTCTCATCAGACCAGAGAATCTTATTTCTCACCATCTTGGCAAACTCCATGCGGGCTTTCATGTGTCTTTCACTGAGGAGAGGCTTCGTCGGTGGAGGGCTGCAGTGATGGTTGACTTTCTACAACTTTCTCCCATCTCCCGACTGCATCTCTGGAGCTCAGCCACAGTGATCTTTGGGTTCTTCTTTATCTCTCTCACCAAGGCTCTTCTCTCCCGATAGCTCAGTTTGGCCGGACGGCCAGCTCTAGGAAGGGTTCTGGTCGTCCCAAACTTCTTCCATTTAAGGATTATGGAGGCCACTGTGCTCTTAGGAACCTTAAGTGCAGCAGAATTTTTTTTGTAACCTTGGCCAGATCTGTGCCTTGCCACAATTCTGTCTCTGAGCTCTTCAGGCAGTTCCTTTGACCTCATGATTCTCATTTGCTCTGACATGCACTGTGAGCTGTAAGGTCTTATATAGACAGGTGTGTGGCTTTCCTAATCAAGTCCAATCAGTATAATCAAACACAGCTGGACTCAAATGAAGGTGTAGAACCATCTCAAGGATGATCAGAAGAAATGGACAGCACCTGAGTTAAATAATATGAGTGTCACAGCGAAGGGTCTGAATACTCAGGACCATGTGATATTTCTGTTTTTCTTTTTTAATAAATCTGCAAAAATGTCAACAATTCTGTGTTTTCCTGTCAATATGGGGTGCTGTGTGTACATTAATGAGGAAAAAAATGAACTTAAATGATTTAAGCAAATGGCTGCAATATAACAAAGAGTGAGAAAATGATTTAAGCAAATGGCTGCAATATAACAAAGAGTGAGAAATTTAAGGGGGTCTGAATACTTTCCGTACCCACTGTATATTATGGCAAATAAACAGACATTCAAGTCCTGTGTTCCTGGAGCTGGTGGAGGTTGTTACTCATGCTGTGTCAAAGCTGAGAAAAAGCTCAAGAGCTGCGTCGGGCCACAGAATTGTTTCAGGGCCGCTAAGGAGACCGCTAGAGCTATTGGGAGGTCTGTAGCAGCCCTGGTGGCCACTGAGAGGCATATCTATCATATCTGATATAAAAGAAAAAGATAAAGCCTTTTTGCTTGATGCTCCACGTTCACCTCCTGACCTCTTCAATAATGCTATAAATATAGTTGTGTTTCAGGAGGCCAAAAAGCAGGTGCTACCTCCCTCGCTCTCCCCAACCCTCTGGGCCTGCTAGGCGTGAGCAGCCCCAGCCATCAAGCTCCTGGTACAGGGCACAGCAAAAGGAGAGTGTCTCTTCTCTTACCCCTCCACAAAAATCTTGGGGATCCTGAAGACACTCTCAGCCGAAGCCTCCTAAGCAAAGACGAATCTGAGGACTGTTCTTCTAGCGAAGAAGGCTTCGGTTAAGAAGAAGTCCTGACGTCAGTGGTTTTATGGAGGAAGGCTTGGTTCTTGTCCCAGGGTCCTGTGTTAGGAGCCACGATAGATGCTTCTCTCATGGGATGGGGAGCGGTACTGGAAGGCGGCTCAGCTCAGGGTCTGTGGAGGAGTCATCATCTCTCGTGGCACATAAATTGTCTGGAGATGATTGCTGTCTTCATGGCATTGAAGCACTTCCTCTCAGACCTAAGAGGCCATCATGTGCTTGTTTGCACAGACAACACATCGGTGGTCTCACATTAATCACCAGGGGGGTCTGCGTTCGCATCCACTATGCAAACTAGCGCACCAGATCCTCCTGTGGTCTCAAGGGAAACTGCTCTCTCTGAGGGCAGTATACATCCCGGGCTAAGAAAATTTCTGAGCAGACATCCTGTAGAGAATGACACCTTTTTCAGTAGGAAAGAAGTCAATTAAGCGGCCCCTAAAGTAATTAATTTTTACAACGGAAGTGATTCAATCAAAAACCAACTTTAGCTTGATAAGAATTTTCCTATTGCTGCTTTGAAACAATATGTGAAAAGCGCTATATAAATGTAGATGACTTGACTAGAGAGACTGGCTGAGGCCCGGGGAATGGAGACTTCACCCCGAGGTGGTTGAGCAAATATTGGAGGTTTACAGCCAGATAAAGGTGCAAGGTTTGCATCTCAGGACACACGGTACTGTCCACATTGGTTCTCCCTCACACCCAGCCCCCCCATGGTATAGACATGGCTGAGGCTATGTCTGTACGCTTTTTGTCTGCCTTGGATCGCTTAAAAAGGTCCAGACAGTCAGCAAGTGGATAGTTGAGGCTATTGCTCGTGCTTTGGCGGTCAGAGCTTATCCTACTAAGAGCATAGTGGCCTCCAAGGCCTTAATTTCAGGTGTATACAAGATGTTTGTGATGTGGCAGGCTGGTCCTCTCTGCTCACATTTGTAAGTTTCTACAACCTGGACCTGCCTCAGTTTCACAGGTGCTCGTGTCTTAGTTGTGCTCTACACATACAGGCACCCACCTGTGACATTCGGTCTCGCCATAGGACTAGTTGACACATGTGCTTCAGACGCAGTCATGCAGAGGCATTCCCAAAGCGTTGTTGATGCAGTGTCTCATTACCTTCTGAAGGAACAAAAAATAAATAAATAAAAAATAGAATTAAAATTCAAACAAAACCGGTTTCATTGAAAAATCACAAAGCTTTGTCTTTATTTATGTTGAATACGTTGTTACAGTGAATGCATACACATAATTTGTCTTATTTAATACACATCATGTCACTTAATAGAGCCTCATTTAGTGCAGGTGATGGATTTGGTAACAGATCACTGATAAACTTGATATGCAGCAACATGAAGAGACCCGTCCAAAACCACAACCTGAATGAGATTCAAGACAACTGAAATGCATTTCATTTCTTCATGTTACAGTGATACCGCTTGTCCAGCATGTGCATATAAAAAGAGAAAAAGTCCATTACTTTGAATGTAAACATATTTTTTATTTCGAAGCTGAATGTTGTGAGGTTTAGAGTGACTGCAGCACTAGTTATAGAAATTATAATGCTCAGTTGAAAGTTTAAGTCTTTACAATGTCAAATGCACATCATTTCAATAAAAAGCATCCAGTTAATATTTTATTATAATCGACAAAGAAATCTACTAAAAAAAAATATTTTTTTTCATTTTTTTTTCATTTTCATTTGAAGATTTTTTTTTTTTTAAATTGTGTTGTCAAATATTTGACCTGCTTCAAATATTTCTTTATCTTTAGTTTTATTTTATTCAGTTTTAATTATTTGAGTGCTTCAACTTAAGCTGAATGAAAATGAGAAATAACATTTATTTATGGTTTTAAATTTGGTTAACAATAATAACCCTGATTTAAAATGAAAGGAAATTAATGTATTTCAATTAATTATAATGCAGGTCCCACTAACACTTGTTTGTGTTGGAAGCAAAATAATTTTAGTAATAAATTTAATACTATTAATTTAATAAGTCTTTCTCCAGTAAATTGCAATAGGTACTGATACTGTTGGCACATATAAATGTTTCTTAAAACCAAAAGATGACAGGTTGTTTTGTAGTAGTTGTCCCGAGTCTCCCCTACTCTTTCTCCACCTAAACTAGCAGGAAGAGTCTCATGCAGCAGGACTCGCTCATGGGGAGCAGAAGCGTCCGTAAAACAAAATGCTCTTGGTTGGATTGTGTCGGATGAAGAAAAGGAATGGATGGTCTGCATTGAAGACATGACAAAAAGCTGAATCTGTAAATATGATGTCACCAGTGGCTGCAGCTGCTTCGGTTCCTTCCTCATTGACTTCAACAAAGGCTTTATGAATCACATGCGACAGCACCAGGTTGTTGTTGGAGGACATGCCTGAAAGGTCTGCATTTTCAAAAACATCCTTCATTCCCATGCTGATCAGAAGACTCTTCATGTCATATTTTTCCTCCATCTTGAATTTGGGCAGAAATACTTGAACTTCTTGTTGATACATGACTTCTGGTTTGGTCCACTCCATGAGCTTCTCGTAGGTCAGTGCCTTTTCAAGCTGGATAATAGAAGAATAGTTCAGTCACAATGAAAACTGTATTATTGGTAAACATCTGGCTGGTCTAATAAAACATTCACATCACCTTCTGAAGGCCAGTGGTGTCGTCTTCCATCTCGTTAGGAAGGATGATCAACATACTGAGATTATTCCCAGCATACGGCAGCTCCAGAACCTGACTGTTCATCTCTGGGATGAAGGCCAGAGGAAAATATTCCTCTTGATGCATCATTTTCACTGGTTTAGTTTGATTCTGCCAAACATCAATGCAAACACATTATAACCCCTCAGATTTCATCATGACTGTTAAAAATATTTTAAAAAAGTCCATAAAATCTTAACCTTGTTCAGTTTAAACTTCCCATCTCTGGTGAGTCCCTTTGGGAATTTCTTCTCCCAGTTTCCCTTGAAGTAGATGGCGTTCACCAAGACCAGTCTCGTCATCTCATCGAGGATTCCCTGTGGCAGCAAGTCCTTGATCTTCTCTAAAATACAAATGGACGTTGTTCACTTTGAGCAGTGATTTGAATTGATTGGTTTGATATTTTTAGTATGTAGCTCAACTCAAGAACCCATGAAGCCAAATATGATCCATTTTTGCTGAACCTAAAGTGCAGAATGTTTAAAATTCAGAATAAGCTCATGCTGGATTTCACCTTGTGTTTTTTTCTCCACCCATTTGTTGATGGTGACACGAGCAGCCTCTGATTTGGTCTTGAAGTCCACCTCCTCCAGTCCGGCTTCATAGTATCTTTTTGCGTCATTGAGGAATTTCTGTAATACAGCAAATCGATTGAGGTGCAAATGATATTAGAGCTGAGAACATTTCCAGAACCTCCAGTGAATAAACTGAGTCTTACCTCAACAAACTGGTAGGATTGCTCTCCGTAGAGGCGGTTGGCAACACTCAACACATACGGGACTCCTGGTTTGTTCAGCTCACTCATAAACTTGTTGAAGCTGGAATGAATTTGGTCCACTGAATGAGGAGGTCCTGCAGTCGCAGCATCGGGTTTGGGAGGATTGTTAAAGCCCAAGACCTGCACAGCATTGTTATGGTAGAATTAATTAAGATAACCTCACTATTCTGATTACTTCAATATAGTGTGAAAGCGCTACTCAAATACCCATTAGAATAAAAAAAAATAAAAACAATGCACTAGAAAAGTGGAAAGAGTGATTAATAGCTGGCACTTTACTGTGCTGGAACTCAATTTACACAGATTGGGTCTCATTCATGCTCTTTTACATGTATTGTTGCTTACAGTTTAATGTTGCATTTCACTGAACGTTAAAGGATTAGTTCACTTTCATATTAAAATTTCCTGATAATTTACTCACCCCCATATCATCCAAGATGTCCATGTCCTTCTTTCTTTAGTCTTTGAAGCTGCACTGAAACTGTAATTTTGACCTTCAACCATTTGACTGCCATTGAAGTCCACTATAAGGAGAATAATCCTGGAATGTTTTCATCAAAAACCTTAATTTCTTTTCGACTGAAGAAAGAAGCACATGGACATCTTGGATGACATGGGGGTGAGTAAATTATCAAGAAAATTTAATTTGAAAGTGAACTAATCCTTTAAGTTCCTGGAAATATAGCAACTTGGAATTGAATCACTCTTAGAAGAAAATGTTTTATATAGAACCTTTAAAGGTTCCATCATGTGTTTCAAATATAGAATCTTAGGGATTGCCATCATGGGATCATTTTATGGATTTAGCTTTAATTAATTAATTTTAAACAATTTTTTAAATTAGATTTTTGTATTTTATGAACTGAACAGCTTGCAAACATATTTATTACTTAAAACATAAATAAAAATAACCTGTTAAACATGAATGTACTATTCAAACATTTTAAACATTTCTCCTTATATAGAATCTTTTTGTCATTAAGTGATCTTAAAAATTTAGTCACAATTTTATATAGGGATCCTCAACAAACTTTTTCTTTTTTTTTTTTAAAGTAATGTAAAACAATGCAAAAAAATGGGTGAGCTGTCACTTTAAAATTCAGTTGGAAAGGCTTGCATGACTTCCTGGTCCCTTTCAGTCTACTTTACGTTACCGTCTTTTAAAAGTAGATTGTGTGAGATCATCACCTGAATCATCTGAGCTGCTGTGTTTCCTCTTGCACCGAGCGACACCATGGCCAGAGCCGAGGAGATGCTGACAGGAGAGTAGAACACATTTCCTGATGCGTTTCCTCCACTGATCTTCTTGAACAGGTTGAGGGAGAACTGAGTGTTTGCTGCAGACAAAACCTCCATTTTCACAAGCTAGAAAGCAGGAGAGAAATATGATCAGCATTACAAAGTGAAAAGAATTTCAGGATATTTTCTGTTTAAATCCCCAAACCACTCCATTGCTAAGTTCAGTTGTCATTTCCTATGTAAACATCACATGCATCATTTCCATCATTACACATACAGAACTGAAAATATGTTCTATTCGGCCAGTTTTTACTCAATAACTTCTATTACTTCTAAAAAGAAAAGTAAAAAAGAAAAGCATTACCTCGAGTATTCAGCAGGAACGATGAAGTTTCCTCGTGTGTCGGAGTTGAATGAATGATCTGCAGAGTGCCATTCTAATAAAGGTTGCCTCGCCCTAAAGAAAATCCAGCCCACAAAATACATAATTCATAGAACGTTTTTCTTCTCCGAATTTTTTTTTTTTTTGTTTCAGAATGTTTAGTGAACATTCAAAAGTAACGTTACCATAATGTTTGCAAAATGATAACATAGTACATCCCATAAATGCTTGAATAACCAAATTTAAAATAACATTTAAAAAACTGACGTTTTGAATGCCCATTCAGAACATTCAGAAATAACATTTTCATAACTTAATGGGAACGTTAGCGTTCTTACAGCGTATTTTTGTTAGCTGGGAAGGAGTGTTCATGTATAGATCGAGGTTCAAGTATAGACATCGACGTCACTTTCCCGCCGGAACGCGCTCTATGGGATCAGATTCCCGCCAATAGTATTGCGGTCACGGATCAAAAAATAATACCACATGTATAACACATGTAAAAATATATAGCACAAACTTAAAAAAAAAATAATGCAAAATGATCGGAATGGCAAAGAACATGGTCACGGATCAAAATATAATAAACGTAAATCGAAAAATTAAAAGCACATTTAAAAAACATAACAAGCATGAATCAAAACTTTTAACACATTAAAAATGATATTGCACAAATCTTAAACTTGTGTTTATGCGTTCTTAAAAGTTGTTTTCCTTGCTTTTATTACTCTTTTCTTTCTGCTCTCTTTACATTTTCTGCTTATATTTTACTCTTTTGTGCGCTTGTGCAGTTTTTCTCTTTGCTCTTCTTTCTACGTTCTGCTCTTGCTTTTCCAAATGTTGCAGTTTGAGTTTCATGTAAATTAGGCTGGGCTTAAGCGCCACCATTGGTCCAGTAGTTCTAGATTGACAGCTCCTCCTCTAGCCAATCAATCGAAGGGAGGGAGATGACATCACTTCAATGCGACTCATGGCTACTGATGCTCACACTCATAAAGTAGAAGATAACAGTTTAATCTGAAACTTTACAAGGACTTTCAATCTGTAAAGTTATCTGAACTATGGACAAATAATTCCTCTTTTTGAGATACTCTTTTTATTGTGCAGTCTACTTATGATTGTTAATCTTTATGTTCATAATATATGGTATTTGGTGTTAAAATATTACTTGGCTCATGGTGCTAATATGCTAAGGCTACTGTAGCTAATATATTTCTTAATTGTTGTTAAACGATCATAGGTAAATTAATTCTAAGACTGAATGTATCATCTCTGCATTGACTATGATAGTGTTACAGAGAAGATAGTTACAGAAACCAGGTGGATTTGATATGCAGTGATTTATTCACACATTTATTGTGTTTAATTACATAACTACATAATTGCACAATACTATAAGATTAATTTTTTAAATAAAAACAAAATTACAGATACAGATATGTAGGTGGCGAAAAGTTCATTCAAACTTCTCGTTCAAATCAGGAATTCATCAATGAAACACTGCTGTGTTGCTCAGAGACGAGCGAAGCTGTTCTGCTGTGACATTGTTTGATACTCCTTTCATTAAAATAGTGCAAAAACACATTCAAAATTAACTTATAGCTATATTGATTTATACAACAGCTCAATAAACATTTGCAATTGCTCTAATATTGGGGAAAACACTGATGTGAAGGCTATTGCTTAACTTTATAATTTTATAATCTCAGTGTTAAAATGTGATCAAATTCATAAACCAACACCCGTGTCAATGACATACTGTACATGGAAGACAAAATCTATAAATCTGTTTACAGGAAAACAATACATGACAAAATATGCACAGTTTACTATTACGAGCAACATACGATGATCTAAACCAGTGGTTCCCAAACTTTTCAGAGTGGAGTACCCCCTGAGACACTTACCATCCTTCTGCGTACCCCCTCTCTTCCACTTAGATTGTAAATTTTCCATTAAGGGACAATATTTGCCCCCTAAATTGACTTTCTAGTGCAGTTTTTGATCTTTATGAATACCTTTACAACAATAATAATGTTTTAAATTAAAAAATGTTCAATAGAGAAATATGCAATGCTAAAAACGTGAAAAGTGATTTTAAATACTAAAACCGCCAGTAGATGGCGCCGCGGTAAGTCACTGTCTTAATGCCTGAGTCATCGAGTCATTCATTCAAAGAAGCAAGTGGCTGTATTTATGAATGAATCATGACTTTCACGAACAATTCATTCAAAGTTGCAGATTCGTTCTCGAAGCACTGCTGTGTTGTAATCCTGCTGTTGTTTTCGTTGCAAAATAGAGCAAATACTGACAATACTGTGAAGAATAACACTTAATATTACCCCTTTGTTTGTTGAACTGTTGTGTGGATATTTGGATTTGCATTCTTGCTCATATAATATTATCAACATTAAAAACAAGAACTCACAAAAGGTAGGCTATGTTTTGTATCAAGAGTTTGAATCTTAAATTGATATTTAAGCCCGTTTTGTGCCAGGCTATTGTTCTTCGTGCTAGTAAGTGCTAAATCTGCAGGTACAGAATGGCAGTATGTTGCGCGTTTTGCTCAGGCTGCAGACTCCCCACGCAACCTATACTGGCTATGCACCCATATGTGCGCTGCATGTGGAAATGGACTCTGTCAGATTTGACCCCAAAAGATATGGTATTTTGATTGGATGTCATATGGCATATTGTACCTGTTAGAAAATACATGATCAGTTTTAATGTTATTTTAATGTAGAGAAGAATTAAATGAATGGCACAATTCTGCATTTTGTTCGCGTACCGTTACCCCCTCTGTCACCTCACGTACCCCAGTTTGGGAACTACTGATCTAAACAATTGCCATGGCATATCTTACTTTAAATGTAATTCACGAGCAAATATATTAGCCTAGTAAGGTAGGTTTCATATGTTATATTCTCTTGTGCAAAAGACAGGAATAAAAGAGACAACAAGCAAGCATATTATTATTAATATTATTGTATGAATACTAAAAATATCGAACAGTAACATAAGAGGTATAGACGAGCCAGGCACACATAAGAGTGATGTTGTGAGGCTGCTGCATGGTGGACGCTGCGTTTCACGGTGCCAAGTCCAGTTGTAGGTGCATTAAAGATTAACAATGATAGATCGTCAGACAGGCACAACTGTGACAGGTTGTCGTTAGGATGGTAAATTTAACAATAAAAGATTGTCCAGGTAGAAGTAGCCTATATACCGGTGACAGGTCGAGTTGCAGGTACATATGTATGAAGGTACATATGTACATATGTTATAATGTATATATATACATTATAACAGTGTCCTGCAACACAAAGAGTTTACCACAGCTCGGAAATTGCCAGCTGTGATGGTTATCTTCTCCTGTATGAGTGTGAGCATCAGTAGCCATGAGTCGCATTGAAGTGATGTCATCTCCCTCCCTTCGATTGATTGGCTAGAGGAGGAGCTGTCCATCTAGAACTAGTGGACCAATCGTGGCGCTTAAGCCCAGCCTAATTTACATGAAACTCGAACTGCAACATTTGGAAAAGCAAGAGCAGAACGTAGAAAGAAGAGCAAAGAGAAAAACTGCACAAGCGCACAAAAGAGTAAAATATAAGCAGAAAATGTAAAGAGAGCAGAAAGAAAAGAGTAATAAAAGCAAGGAAAACAACTTTTAAGAACGCATAAACACAAGTTTAAGATTTGTGCAATATCATTTTTAATGTGTTTAAAGTTTTGATTCATGCTTGTTATGTTTTTAAATGTGCTTTTGATTTTTCGATTTACGATTATTATATTTTGATCCGTGACCATGTTCTTTGCCATTCCGATCATTTTGCATTATTTTTTTAAGTTTGTGCTATATATTTTTACATGTGTTTTTAAATTTGTGATTCACGTTTATTATTTTTTGATCCGTGACTGCAATACAATTGGCGGGAATCTGACCCCATAGCGCTCCCTCAGCTGGACTGAGTGGCAAAAGAACCTGCTGCATGACTGGATTTAATAGGGGAAACTGCGAATAAACCATAACTTGTCAAATAAATAGGGCTGTTCGATTCCGGATTTTTTGGAATCGATTCCGATTCCTGTTTCTGGAATCGAAAGAATCGATTCCTAGAATCGATTCCTCACTGTTATTTTCATTTTTTTAATGCCAACACCGTGTCTAACATTGTTGCGTCTTACCGTGCAACACAGCAAGTAACTCTCTACACCGGGCGTGCAAAGCGACCGTTGCAAATCCATTTGTCCTTCCTATTAGACATATTGCGACTGCTGCTTGGTCATAATTAGAACGAGGCATTTACTTCGGGAATTTGTCACGTCGTGCTTCCTGCGTCAGGTGTAGACAGTAGACACACAGTGTAAAGACTAGGAATATGTTCACCATATAGGCTACATGTAGGTAGATTCTATTTACATACATATACAGGGTGCGATTTGTGAATAATTTTTTTTTTTAAATTTATTAAAAACCACAGTGGAGCTATATACTATTTTTGGCAGCTGTTACAGAAAAAAAAAATAATAACCTTGAGATTTGAAGTATTGGATAGCTTAGATATTTGCAACATAGTGTCATTGTAGTGTTGCAAATATCTAATAAATATAATTCTTAATGACTTTCTGATAGAAATGCAATATCAATTGGTAATATTAATAGAATAACGATATACAAACCTTTATATTCAATCGCGTTTGTTCCCATTTATTTTTGATCACACTGCATACACAAACTTTTAGTCCAAAAGTGCGCACATTTGGAGAAATGCACATTTACCTCATATTTCATTAGATATAAGCTGGCCAGGGTTTCATAATTACCGAGGACAGAAAATGTAGTTTGCCACGGGGGTACGGGAATTTCCCTGGTGTACATATATGAATGCTTAAGATGTTTTAAGGCCAACAAATTGGATAACAAAACCATGTCAACAAATAGGCCTACATGCATGCATGCACAGTTTTGAGGCAGCTTTAATCGCATGTTTTGTAATTTCATGACTTAACTTACAACAGAACAACGACGGTCATTGCTCGTAGTTTCGTTTGCGCTTTATTTAAGCTATAATAAAGTTATGCAGCGCGCGCCGGGGCATTTGCACATGTAATTCTTTAGTGCGCGCCACCCACGAGCACAGTATAACGGCTGATTAGACAGTCTTGTTAATTTTTATGAGTTTTACCGAAATAGCCTGACAACATCTCATCTTAACGGCTCTCATCTGACCGCAGTTCACTGTTGTTCAACTGAAGCTCTATCTCACGACCAATTCGTACTTATTCTACGAGGTGGCTATTTCGTATAAATTCATACGACCTCACTCGTGCGAATTCGTACGATTTGTCTAAACCCCAGTGACGGTTAGGTTTAGGGGAGGGGTTTGGGGTAGGTCATTCAATTCATACGAATTTGTCAACTCGTAAAATACATACGATTTAGCAAAAAACGTATGAATTAGTACGAGTGAGGTCGTATGAATTCATACGATTTAGCCACCTCGTAAAATACGTACGAATTGCCGTGAGATCGGAAGCTCCCTCCTCGTCACCTTTTCCGCGCTCGTTTGACTTGCGCCTGGCGCTGAGGCGAAGCCGGATATTTTATTTATTCCCACCGGGATAAAGGGGATAAAAATAATTCAGCAGAGGCAGGGATACATAGACCAGAAGGGGGAAAATCTTAGGCCTTTACACATATAAACTTTTTTAGGGCCTTTACACATTCTTCGCGCGATTGATTGTTGTCGATTGATTTATTCTTTTTGTCCTAAACTACAACAAGCAATATCAAACCCGGCCCAATAACCGATTCTAAAGATCCGGTTGGGTCATCATTGCGCGTGATTGCCTGCCCTACACAATGCTGAAATAATCATCCTACCCTAAACCATACTCTGTGTCACGACTAAATCCATTTAATTAGTCTGAACTTTATTTCTTTACAGGTGATGTGTTTGTGTTAAAAAAGAGGAGATTCCCCTTAATGGAATCGATTCCGACCTTTGGAATCGACTCTCAATTCCCAACGCCTCGGAATCGATTCTTTTTGGAATCGATTCCCAGCCCTACAAATAAACCTAACCCATGGATAATGACATGCAGCCAGGAGTCGTTTTTCCTGACATTTATATGTGCCTGATTTGACGCCGGGGAAATACATAAAGCAAATCTGCCTGTGAATATTTTATATAACTACAATATAGGTAGGTTTAAATCCGTGTAATCACTTATATCAATGTTATATCGTCATATTGTCCAGCCCTAAAACTATATAGTACAGTTTTATAGTTTTTGTCAGTGTTTATTTTAAAACACAATTATGCAGCAGATGGAAAATATTTAATTGATGATCTGCCAACATAATATATAACAATACAAGATCCTCTCTCAAGATCAATAAAGGTACTAAAAACATATTTAAATCAGTTCATGTGAGTACAGAGGTTCAATATTAATATTATAAAGCGACCAGAATATTTTTGGAGCGCCAAAAAAACAAAATAACGACTTATAAAGTGATGGCCGATTTCAAAACACTGCTTCAGGAAGCATCGGAGCACAAATTAATCAGTGTATCGAATCTGCTGTTCGGAGCGCCAAAGTCACGTGATTTCAGCCGTTGGCAGTTTGACACACAATCTGAATCATGATTCGATACTCTGATTCATTGTGCTCCGAATCTTCGTGCTAGAATTTTTGCGAGATAATTTTTCTCCAGGGCTATCCCCACACTTAAGGTGGGCGTGGCGGCCATAGCTGCTTACCATGTCCCTTTGGGTGGTGTATCTGTGAGGAGGAACCCGCTGGTGACACGTTTCCTTTGTGGCGCGTTGAGGCTGAGGCCTGCAATTCGTACCAGAGTTACAGCTTAATATGGTTTCAGAAACGTTTCTGACTCTAAAAACAGTGTTCCTGCTAGCTATATCTTCTCTTAAGAGAGTAGGAGATCTCCAGGTCGATATCCCCCATGTGCCTTAAGTTTGCACCGGCGATGGTCAAGGCATTCCTTTACACAAAGCCTGGCGATGTCCCTAAGGTGCTGACCAACGTATCGCAGCCTATTGTTTTGCAAGCCTACTTCCCTCCTCCTTTCAGAGATCAGGACCTGGAAAAGCTGAACCTTGTGTGCTGGATACTTATGTCCACAGAGCTGCCCTGTGAAGGAAAACTGATCAGCTATTTGTCTGCCTTGGATCGCTTAAAAAGGTCCAGACAGTCAGAAAGTGGATAATTGAGGCTATTGCTCGTGCTTATGAGCCAGCCGTCACCTTTGGCGGTCAGAGCTTATCCTACTAAGAGCATAGTGGCCTCCAAGGCCTTAATTTCAGGTGTATACAAGATGTTTGTGATGTGGCAGGCTGGTCCTCTCTGCTCACATTTGTAAGTTTCTACAACCTGGACCTGCCTCAGTTTCACAGGTGCTCATGTCTTAGTTGTGCTCTACACATACAGGCACCCACCTGTGACATTCGGTCTCGCCATAGGACTAGTTGACACATGTGCTTCAGACGCAGTCATGCAGAGGCATTCCCAAAGCGTTGTTGATGCAGTGTCTCATTACCTTCTGAAGGAACAAAAAAAAAAATATAAATAAAAAATACAATTAAAATTCAAACAAAACCGGTTTCATTGAAAAATCACAAAGTTTTGTCTTTATTTATGTTGAATACGCTGTTACAGTGAATGCATACACATAATTTGTCTTATTTAATACACATCATGTCACTTAATAGAGCCTCATTTAGTGCAGGTGATGGATTTGGTAACAGATCACTGATAAATTTGATATGCAGCAACATGAAGAGACCCGTCCAAAACCACAACCTGAATGAGATTCAAGACAACTGAAATGCATTTCATTTCTTCATGTTACAGTGATACCGCTTGTCCAGCATGTGCATATAAAAAGAGAAAAAGTCCATTACTTTGAATGTAAACATATTTTTTATTTTGAAGCTGAATGTTGTGAGGTTTAGAGTGACTGCAGCACTAGTTATAGAAATTATAATGCTCAGTTGAAAGTTTAAGTCTTTACAATGTCAAATGCACATCATTTCAATAAAAATCATCCAGTTCATATTTTATTATAATCGACAAAGAAATCTACTAAAAAAATATATTTTTTTTCATTTTTTTTTCATTTTCATTTGAAGATTTTTTTTTTTAAATTGTGTTGTCAAATATTTGACCTGCTTCAAATATTTCTTTATCTTTACTTTTATTTTATTCAGTTTTAATTATTTGAGTGCTTCAACTTAAGTTGAATGAAAATGAGAACTAACATTTATTTATGGTTTTAAATTTGGTTAACAATAATAACCCTGATTTAAAACGATAAGAAATTAATGTATTTCAAATAATTATAATGCAGATCCCACAAGTCTCCCCTACTCGATCACCATCTAAACTAGCAGCAGGACTCGCTCATGGGGAGCAGAAGCGTCCGTAAAACAAAATGCTCTTGGTTGGATTGTGTCGGATGAAGAAAAGGAATGGATGGTCTGCGTAAAAGACATGACAACAAGCTGAATCTGTAAATATGATGTCACCAGTGGCTGCAGCTGCTTCGGTTCCTTCCTCATTGACTTCAACAAAGGCTTTATGAATCACCTGCGACAGCACCAGGTCTTTTTTGGAGGACACGCCTGAAAGATTCACCTTCTGCGGGTCAAAAACATCAGTGCAAACACATTATAACCCCTCAGATTTCATCATAACTGTTAAAAATGTTTTTAAAAAGTCCATAAAATCTTAACCTTTGTTCAGTTTAAACTTTCCATCTCTGGTGAGTTCCTTTGGGAATTTCATCTCCCAGTTTCATGTGTGTTCATGTATACATACACACAAATACAAAGCAGTTAATTTAAAAAAATAAAAATAAAATAATGGCAAATGAAGTAATGCATTGGGGGTTCTCAGTTAAATAAATCTTTCAATATTTTCTGTAATGTTCTATATTCTTACTTGATACAATTTGATAAGCGGGTTAAGCTGTGTTGTCATCATGTCATTTCCCATGATGCTTGGGGAAGAGCAAGTTGGACCGCATTTTTAACCAGCTTGCACCCTTTTTCTTCTCACACATCTGAGAAATGCATTTTCAGTTTTGCAGTTGTTTGTGCTTATTTGAATTATTTTTTTTTTAGAGATTACAAATATAAAACAATTTACCTCTTTACTTAGAAAAATATTGATCTGCAATGAGAGCTTCTCAACGCATGTGTGTTGTGGACAGACTCGCGTGCCAACTCAAAGCACATGCACGAGTGTTCACGCGAGAGTTGGCATTGTTGCGTGAACATGCTTTAGATAATATTATTTTATACAGTTTTTTGCACAAACAAAGCACTCAAGTCAGTTCATAAAATGTAAACATTTGTAACACCGGGTTCTATTAAATTACAAAAAAACAAACAAAACTGGTTTGATTGAATAATTGTAAAGCTTTGTTTCATTTATGTTGAATACATTGTCACAGTGAATGCATACACATTATGTGGCATATTAGAGCTTCATTTCATGCAGGAAACAATACAAATAAACTGATGGATTTGATATGCAGCATGAAGAGACTCAACCTGAATGAGACACAAGACAACTGAAATGCATTTCATTTCTTCAATCATAAACACTTATCCTGCATGTGAAGAGAGGGAATGTCCATTACTTTGAATGTAAACATATCTTTTTTTATTTCTAAACTGAATGTTGTGAGGTTAGAAATTATAATGCTCAATTTAAAGTTTAAATCTTTACACTGTTGAATGCACATAACTTCAGTAAAAAAGAATCCAGTTGATATTTTAGTATCATTGATAGTTTATAATATTTTCAATTAGATTCTTTTTATATATATATTTTAATTTTAATTTTAAAGTTTTTGTAATTTTGTGGTTTATCTTGTCATTTTATGTCTATACATTTAAAAAACATTTTTTTCCAGAGACTCCCCTCCTCATTCACACCAGATCACCATCTAAACTAGCAGGAAGAGTCTCATGCAGCAGGACTCGCTCATGGAGAGCAGAAGCGTCCATAAAACAAAATGCTCTTGGTTGGATTGTGTCGGATGAAGAAAAGGAATGGATGGTCTGCATTGAAGTACTGTGGGGGGATCATACACCGTGACGCCACGATGGCGGCGGTGGCTGCAGCTGCTTCGGTTCCTTCCTCATTGACTTCAACAAAGGCTTTATGAATCACATGCGACAGCACCAGGTTGCTGTTGGAGGACATGCCTGAAAGGTCTGCATTTCCAAAAACATCCTTCATTCCCATGCTGATCAGAAGACTCTTCATGTCGTATTTTTCCTCCATCTTGAATTTGGGCAGAAATACTTCAACTTCTTGTTGATACATGACTTCTGGTTTGGTCCACTCCATGAGCTTCTCGTAGGTCAGTGCCTTTTCAAGCTGGATAATAGAAGAATAGTTCAGTCACAATGAAAACTGTATTATTGGTAAACATCTGGCTGGTCTAATAAAACATTCACATCACCTTCTGAAGGCCAGTGGTGTTGTCTTCCATCACATCAGGAAGGATGATCAACATACTGAGATTCTTCCCAACATACGGCAGCTCCAGAACCTGACTGTTCATCTCTGGGATGAAGGCCAGAGGAAACTTTGACTTCTGATGCATCATTTTCACTGGTTTAGTTTGAATCTGCAAAACATCAGTGGAAACACTTTATAACCCCTCAGATTTCATCATGACTGTTAATTTGTTTTAATAAAAGAGCATGAAATGTCAACCTTGTTTAGTTTAAACTGCCCATCTCTGGTGGCTTCCTTTGGGAATTTCTTCTCCCAGTTTCCCTTAAAGTAGATGGCGTTCACCAAGACCAGTCTCGTCATCTCATCGACAATTCCCTTTGGCAGCAAGTCCTTGATTTTCTCTAAAATACAAATGGAAATTATCCACTGTAAGCAGTGATGTGAATAGATTGGTCTGATATTTGTACTATATAGCTCAACTCAAGAACCCATGAAGCCAAACACGGCCCTTGAAAAGACATTTTTGCTGAACCTAAAGTTTAATATTCAGAAAAAGTTTATGCTGGATTTCACCTTGTGTTTTTTTCTCCACCCATTTGTTGATGGTGACACGAGCAGCCTCTGATTTGGTCCTGAAGTCCACCTCCTCCAGTCCGGCTTCATAGTATCTTTTTGTGTCATTGAGGAATTTCTGTAATACAGCAAATCGATTGAGGTGAAAATGATATTAGAGCTGAGAACATTTCCAGAACCTCCAGTGAATAAACTGAGTCTTACCTCAACAAACTGGTAGGATTGCTCTCCGTAGAGGCGGTTGGCAACACTCAACACATACGGGACTCCTGGTTTGTTCAGCTCACTCATAAACTTGTTGAAGCTCAAATGAATTTGGTCCTCTGATTTTTGTCCAGGTACCTGCTGAGCAGGACACTTCTGCGTGCATCAACAATGTCAATTAGAAAAACCGAAAGGATACATGCAAATACAGCTATTATTATAATCATAAAGTCATGAGGTTAGTGTTTGATGAGATTTACATTTACATTTAGTCATTTAGCAGACGCTTTTATCCAAAGCGACTTACAAATGAGAGTAGTAGAATCAATTAAATCAACATGAGAACAACAGTATGTAAGTGCTGAGTGAAGTCACAGTTATGTCAGTAAAGTGCTCATAGCGATTTTTTTTTTTTTTTAAATAAATAAATACACAGATAGGAGAAGAATATTAGTCAAGGTAAGTGCTACTACTACTGGGTCAAGTGCTGACGAAAAAGATACGTCTTTAGCTTTAGCATCATACCAAAACTCTGAGTTCAGCAGGTATCGGAGCTCTCTGGGTTTGTTGCATCATTGATGGTTCATGGTGACCCTTGACGCCATATGTTATCTGGGTTGGTGGATGAGGTCCTGGAGTCGCGGCACCATGTTTGGGAGGATTGTTAAAGCCCAAGACCTACACAGAATTATTGCGATAGAATTATTAAAGATAACCTCACAATTCTGATAACATATAGTGTAAATGCACTACTCAAATACCCATTGGAATAATAAAATGCACTAGAAGGCAATTTACTGTGCTTGAACTCTATTTACACAGAGTCTCATTCAGGAAACACAATTTCCTATTTGTGCTCTTTTACATGTATTGTTGCTTACAGTTTAACGTTAAGAATGTTAAGTTCTTTGAAACTTGGAATTTAGAAGAAAATGTTCTATATAGAACCTTTAAAGGTTCCATCATGTGTTTCAAATATAGAACCATAGGGATCCCCATCATGGGATCATTGATTTAGTTTTAATTAATTAATTTTAAACCATTTTTTAAATGTTATAACATTTTATGAAAGAATCAGCTTGAAAACATATTTTATTACTAGAAAGAAGAAGAAAAAACTTGTTAAACATGAATGTACTATTCAAACATTTAAGACATTTCTCCTTATATAGAATCTTTTTGTCATAAAGGGATCTTAAAAATTGAGTGAAAATTCTATATAGAGAACCTCACCAAACTTTTTTTTTTAAGAGTGAAGTGCACAAGGTGTATTCTTTCACAGCATGGTGAGGACGAGTAAATAATGTAAAAACAATGTAATTGGGTGAGCTGTCACTTTAAAATTCAGTTGTGAAGCATGCACTTGTTTTGCAAAGGCTTGCATCACTTCCTGCTCTCTCTGTCTCACCCGTCACCCTCTTTTAAAAGTAGATTGTGTGAGATCATCACCTGAATCATCTGAGCTGCTGTGTTTCCTCTTGCACCGAGCGACACCATGGCCAGAGCCGAGGAGATGCTGACAGGAGAGTAGAACACATTTCCTGATGCGTTTTCTTTACTGATCTTCTTGAACAGGTTGAGGGAGAACTGAGTGTTTGCTGCAGACAAAGCCTCCATTTTCACAAGCTAGAAAGCAGGAGAGAAATATGATCAGCATTACAAAGTGAAAAGAATTTCAGGATATTTTCTGTTTAATTCCCCAAACCACTCCATTGCTAAGTTCAGTTGTCATTTACTGTGTAAACAACATCACATGCATCATTTCCATCATTACACATACAGAACTGAAAATATGTTCTATTCTACCAGTTTTTACTCAATAATTGTATTAAAGTACTTCTAACAAACTTCTAAGAAAAGTTAAATAAAAGCATTACCTCGAGTATTCAAGTTTCCTCGTGTGTCGGAGTTGAATGAATGATCTGCTGAGTGTCATTCTAATAAAGGCTGCCTCGCCCTATAAGAGCCCATCCTCTAAACCAAATCCAGCCCTTCTGTACAACTAAAGGCTTCTTTAGAAACTTGTTGCTTTGACTGTTGACGGGAATGCAGGTGGCTGTAGTCAAGGGGAGGAGTGGAAACTGCTGTCAGGACAGGTGTTTTATTTGCAGTAGATCAGCCATCCACAGAAATAACATGGATGAAACATCTCTATCATTTCTGTTAATTTTTAGTGTTCCATTAATATTGTTCTGTAAAAGTCACAATTTCATACAGATATCAAGTTGTTAGAGCTAACAGGGAATGTGTTTTGACAAGGTTTCTCTCAAAGTTCTAAACAAAAACATTCTTTATATAAGGTTAATAAAATGTTTGTTCAAAGTTATTTGGTCTTTAATAATGTTCCCAGAAAGTTCCACAAAAAAACATTACCTGTACATTATTCATGGAACGTTTTTCTTCTCTGAAACATTTTTTTTAAAAATGTTACTACTTCAGTAAAATGTTCAGTAAACATTCAAAAGTAACTAACATAATGTTTGCAAAATAATAAAATAGAACATTGTTTAAATGTTTGCATAACAAAATGTTTTTAAAACATTTAGTTTTGAAAGAGAACATTTGAAATATAATCAGATTTTTGAAATCTGATTATAAATAAAATTAGATTGAGACATAAAATGTGGCATATATCCTACAGCCATATATCTGTCGGTCAGGCCGACGTTTTTCATTGGAACAGTTGTGAATGTAATTAGGCCTGCCTGTTTAAAGTAAAGGTAAATGATGTCAGAGCTCTGAGTCTTCTTGGGTGTGACTGTATGAGGACATGTGTGAAAACATGCTTTCACCAACATACAGTAGGGCTGGTGTAATCGGTGTGTCTTTGGATTTGTGCCAAGTAGATTATAATTTGAAGCCAAAGAATGCTAGTTATGAATCTGCAAACCACAAGATATTCTTGCAAAAGATTTCAGGGTTTGGCTTAGAGGGTTTCTTCTCACATATTTGACACATGGATGTCCAGTTTTGCAGTTGTTTGTGCTTATTTGAATTCACTTTTTAGAGATAGCAAATATAAAGCAACTTTACATTTATACTCAAATTTATAGTCACTGTGTGTGTGTGTGTTAATATCAGGTTGCTCCAGTCATATTGTCATTGAAATACTGTAAACCACTTTGGATAGTAGCATCTGACAAATGCCAGTTTGCTTTGTACTTTCTTACTAAATATAACTGTGAGTATGCACATGATATGTAGCATTGCCTAAATGCAACTGACCCTTCGCAAAGACCCGCCGCCCATAGTTACTGTTGCTTTGTCAGACAAGCCATGGCACTGTCACACCACACAGAGGGAAAAATACATTGCGGAGCAAAGAGGACACTGACAACACGTCGACAGACAAGATGGAGCAGGTTACTTATGATATTAAACAAAGTCCCAGCTTTCAAATGTGTAATTTTTTAAGAAATTCTAACAATGTGTCGTGACAGATTGCTGTAGTGCCTCAGCTCAAGTGGCTCTTGAACCGATCATCTCATTCTACTAGTTCATTAATAGCATCAAATAAACATGAATGAACATGAGAAGGAATATTGTTTTAAATGCAGAAAGACATCAGTACACACCATTTTTCAAGTTCAAGTCCACCAAGGTTAAAGGATTAGTTCACTTTCAAAGAAAAATTTCCTGATCATTTTCTAACCCCCGTGTCATCCAAGATGTTCATGTCTTTTTGTTTTTGATGAAAACATTCCAGGATTTTTCTCCATATAGTGGACTTCAATGGCCTCCAGAATGTTGAAGGTCAAAATTGGTTTCAGTGCAGCTTCAAAGCGTTCTAGTTGATCCCAGACGAGAAATAAGGGTCTTATCTAGAGAAACCTTCGCTCATTTTCTAAAAAAAATTAATAATTTTTTTTATATGTTTTAACTATAAATACTCATCTTGAACTAGCTCTCTTCTTCTCTATTTGAATTCCAGTAGTGTAGACGCTGCTAAGTGTATTACTGCCCTCCTCAGGTCAAAGTTTGAACTAAATTGTCATATACAATATGCTAGTGCAAGTATATAACAATTAGTTCAAACTTTGACCTGTGAAGGGCAGTAATACACTTAGCAGTGTCTACACAACTGGAATTCAAATAGAGAAGAAGAAGAAGAAGAAGAAAAAGAAGAAGAGAACTAGTTCAAGATGAGCATTTATGGTTTTAATTTTTTTTTTTTAGAAAATGAGTGATGGTTTCGCTAGATAAGACTCTTATTCCTCTTCTGGTATTGTTAAAAGCCCTTTGAAGCTGCACTGAAACCGTTTGCGCTCCACTGAAGTCCACTTCAATAATAATCCTGGAATGTTTTCATCAAAAACCTTAATTTCTTTTTGACTGACGAAAGAAAGACATGAACATCTTGGATGACATGGGGGTGAGTAAATTATCAGGAAACTTTAATTTGAAAGTGAACTAATCCTTTAATCTTCTAAATCCTGACTGCTTTGTCTGACAAAATGACGGATTCAACGATATAATTGGTTAGATCGCTTGTCAATCATACTTGGCAAAGGGCCAAAATTGTAAACTAGAGGCATCTTTACACAGAAAAAGCGGCACAGAAACCAACTCTGAAGCGGCATAATACCACAAAAATGTGCATTTACACAGAACGTTTAATGCTGTTCTGAAGTGGCATAAACGCATTTACACAGGAATTAAAATCGCGGGAAACAATGCTTTGAACATAAGTATTTCAAAACTAACAGTTTTAACAAAATTAATTTAAAAATAATTAAATAATAAACAATTAAATATAACTCGAAATAAAAAAAATACGAACATTTAAAGTAACAAGTTAGTAAACTGCGTGCTATATCTCACGCTTTGATGTTTGTCATAATAAAAATTGAACGATGCAACAATTATTAATTATTACACCGGGTAGTTCACAACAGGATTAAAAGAGGTCGAACATTTTTTTTTTTTTTTTTTTTCAAAGAGACAGAAACAACAAATGATGCCAGCATTTGCGTGTATCAGGAAGCAGCAAATCACCAGACCGTCGTGTGGGTGAAATATCGTCCTCAAGGAGATGATTTTTGGAATATAATATAACAGTACACAATCAAAGTGACGCCGATTGTGTTAAGCATTTACCTTATCCGACAGAAATGTAGCAGCGCGTTGACCCGACAGTCTCTTAATAGGAAGATTACAAACGGCGAAAGCCAATTGATGACACACGACGATTCTTTGCTGTTATTTTGGTGGTTTGCTTCACGACGTAAGCACAGGACTCTTTTACTTTAATGCCCCTTGTTGGAAGACATTATTTTTATTATTTATAAGTTATATGTTTCGATTCCTGCTTCTTGAATCTCGCGCCGCCTGAGCTGACTGGAATGCTTTTGGTTGTTATGACAATGACGTAGTTTAGAGCGGCTATATTTCGCGTTCATTTACACTGAACCAGAACAGTATCAGACTCGCCTTTGATACTAGGGGCTGAGGTGGGTCAGACCCGGCGTATTTTAGGTCTTCTTTAACACGGCGTTGCGTCTTTACACTGAATTCTGAGCAGGTGACCCGCTTCAGAACAGCCATAAATCGGCTGTGTAAAGATGCCTTAGGAGTAATAATATTCTTTCAAGATTAAAAAAAAAAAAAAAAGTTAGGGGTTTAACTATATTCAAACCGAACTGAAAAAAACACGATATACCAAACACGATAAACGCCGCAATAGGCTACTCTCATGGCGTACCGAACACACCCACCCTCTGCTGCCCTGCCCTGCCCTGGTCCATGGATCTACACGACGAATAGAGAATTGTAGCCTAACCACCATTAACCGCCAATAGTCGCAATAATCTCCGCATTTTGTTATTTTTTATAAGAAATTTCTGTACAGGCGCCTCATTTCAAGCGGCAGCGCTGAGCGGGAGTGAACGCGATCATCTCATCCTCTTTACAGAATAAACATGAATCAACATCTGAAGGTATGTTGAAAGATACAGTAACAGTAACGTATCATCGTGTAATCACTCAATCAATGTTTCAACGGTGGAAACACATCAGTAAAACAGCTTGTAAACACTGTCACGTAGCATTTATCTCAAGCAAGTCCACATTGTTAGTTTGCCAGGGAAATTAAATCTTTTGCTAAATATATGCACTATTAGTTTTACTTAACTTGTTAGTGATGTCTTGATTATTTAATGTATGTTCAATTAAATCTGACATGAAAATGACAGCCACTGCAGGGCTCAACGCTAAGGATTTTTTCCTTGCCCCGCCAAAATTTTCACTTGCCCCACAACAAAAAAAGAAAATGGGCCTATAAAATAAGCCAAGTTATTGTTTTCGTTGTTTTTGATACATGTAACCTTAATAAATAAGGTTATGACACCAAAAGCTACTAGATTAACTCACTTAAATTTTAAATATTGTTAGATAAATAAACAGCAAGTAATAAAATGGTAATAAATAATCAAATTACGAGGACTAGCACAAATGAAGACAACAGAAACAAAGGAAATAAACAATGCTTTTCATGTTTTTCATGTAGGTTTAAACAGGAGGTTTTCAGGTACAGAAATTGTAATATCTATAACCATATAATTATAGATATATAAAACTATAACTTTAGATTAAACTTTATTAATCACTCGAGAGCAGTCACAGATGCATAAATAATGTCTTGAAATGTTGAAAATATAAAACGTTAAATACTGTTATTTGAAATTATTTTAAAAATGAAAAGACACCATAAAGCTGAAATTAAACTCGCCAGTAGGTGGCAGCAAGTCCCTGCTAATGAGCGAGTCATTGAGATTCAACCGATTCATTCAAACGGCTGATTCATTCAAGAGGAAGTGTTCACTGTAAAAAAAAAAATCCGTAAAAAAACGGATAATGTACTGGCAGAAAATTACTGGTACATTTTCCGTTAAGATTACGGACACTTCCTTCAATTCAAAAACTGAAAATTCTGTGGATTTACAGAACATCCTCCATAACTTTACATACACTTCCGTTAATAAAATTTCCGTAAAAAAACGGATAATGTACTGGCAGAAAATTACCAGTACATTATTCGTTAAATTACGGACGTTTCCTTCAACTCCATTACTATAAAATACTCAATTTCTATAAAATTATAGTATATCCTTTGTAGCAAATAAATCAATAACATATGTAAAATTGAACATTGTTTATTTATACGTTTTGCAAACATTCTAATAAAATGTATTCAATGAGTAAAGACAAAGTATGGGCAAATTAAACAATGTGTAAAACAATTTAAAGTAAAGTGAAATGTTCCAGTGCTGATGACATTTTTTCTGTAAAGTCCGGTATACACCAAGCTGATGATCAGCTGTCAGGCAGCGTCGGCCTGTTTTTGAGTGTCAGCTGACTTGGTTTACAGTCTGTGTAACTGCAGCCTGCAGAGTCGGTTTCCCTTTCTGAATAACGAACATAGATGAATATATATGAAGCAATAGACGGCTGTCTCCTTACACACAGATGCAGAACGTATGTGGTAGCTGACAGTCGGCTGTAGTCCTTTATGTGTCCAAGAGCAGATTTTTTTTCCCGACACGAGGCAACACCAGTCGGCTTTCATCAGCTCTACTACTCTGCCATCAGCTTGGTGTGTCCCTATACTAAGAGAAGACAACATTCGTCAGTATTAATTTTGGGTTAGTTCATCCAAAAATTTAATTTGTCATTATAAGGTTAGTTAACCCAAAAATGAAAAATCTGTCATCAATTACTCACCCTCATGTCATTCTACACTGTAAGACCATCTTCAAAACACAAATTAAGATATTTTTGATAAAATCCGCTGAATTAGTGAAGCCTCTATTGCCAACAAGAACACTCCCTTTTTCAATGCCCAGAAAGCTACTAAAAACATTTAAAACAGGTCATCTGAGTACAGTGGTTCAACTGATTCGAAACAAATGATTCATAAAGTCTCATGAAGCAGTGTTTTGAAATCGCCCATCACTAGATATTGTGGAATAAAGTCACTATTTTGTTATTTTTGGCAAACAAAAAGTATTCTCATCCCTTTATAATGGCTGAACCACTGTACTTGCATGAAATGTTTTTAGTAGCTTTCTGGGCTTTGAAAAAGGGAGTGTTCTTGCTGGCGTTGGAGGCCTCACTGAGCCATCAGATTTCATCAAAAATATCTTAAAGGGTTAGTTCACCCAAAAATGACAATAATGTCATTTATTACTCACCCTCATGCCGTTTTACACCCGTCAGACATTCATTCATCTTCAGAATACAAATTAAGAAATTTTGATTAAATCCAATGGCTCAGAGAGGCCTGCATAGACAGCAATGCTACTTCCTCTCTCAAGATCCATAAAGGTGTTTTTTTTTTTAAACTGCATCAGTTGTGCTACCTTAATATTTTAAGCGACGAGAATACCTTTTTTGCGGCAAAAAAATATAGTGATGGGCCAATTGCAAAACACTGCTTCAAAGCTTTACGAATCGAATCAGTAATTCGGAGCGCCAAAGTCACATAATTTCAGCAGTTTAGCCATTTAATAGGAGATCTGAACAACTGATTCATTTCGTAAAGCTCTGAAGCAATGTTTTGAAATCAGCCCATTACTATATTGTTGAAAAGTCGTTGAAAAGTATTCTCGACGCTTTATAATATTAAGGTAGAACCTTAAGTAATATCTTTATGGATCTTGAGAGAGGAAGTCTTTGGAGGCCACCGAATTTAATCTAAGAAACTTAATTTGTGTTCAGCCTTACAGGTGAAGAACAACATCAGGGTGAGTTATTAATGACAGAATTTTCATTTTTGGGTGAACTAACCCTTTAATTACCATCATGTCGTTCCAAGCCCATAAGGCTTTCGTTCATCTTCAGAACAAAAATGAATATCTTTTTAAGGAAAACAGAGATTTCTGTCCCTCCATTGACAGTCCATTGAGCTACAACTTTCAAGGTCCAGGAAGGTATACAGACATCATAAAAGTAATCCATATGACTCCAGTGGTTTAACCTCAAATTCATGAAGTGGGAAAAATGCTTTGTGTGCATGCATAGGTGAGAATACAAGCACTGAGGGGCTCATGTGAACATGTCACAATAAAATGGATAAGTACATAAATTCATAAATATTTCACCATTTAAACATTAAAGTACATACTGAGTATGACAAAGATTGTTACAGTAACTCACGTCGCAATTGGTGTGGCCAGAAAAATGGCTTTGCGCTAGAATCTTATCCCAACGCATTTGGTTAGAACATGGTGTTACTTTTATGATGTCTTTACTACGTTTCTGGACATTGAAAGTGGTAGTTGCGTAGGCTGTCAACAGAGGAAGAGAAAGCGCTCAAATTGCATTGAAAAAAGATCTTCACTTGTGTTCCAAAAATTAACAAAAAATCTTACAGGATGCAAGATCATAATGGTGAGTAATTAATGACAGAATTTTCATTTTTGGGTGAAATACTTGGGTGAAAAACTTTCAATTTCCTGTATGTTCAGTTAAAGTTCCATATTGAGATTTGACAAAAGCTCAAATTTTACATGGATTTTCAAAGTTGTTCATACCAAAACTTCAGCAATATTGGAGGAATGTGTAGCCGTTTGGTTTCCTTCTCAGCATTCTCGACCCTCGTTCAGGATATCTGCACAGGAAAGTTATTTGAAGAAACCGATATGCTTTTAGATACACAAGAAATTGAAAGAAACTGAACTACAAAGTAGCATGCAGACCAGTTTGGGGTGGAAAAACAATCATACAGTATTTTAAGTTAATTAAATTATCAATTGCTATCCTAATACTTTCCAATTCAAACACTGTACATAAAATGCTAAGACTTGTGTTTCCAATGGACTCTAATTGCATGTCATGTTAGCTTGTCAGCTACATATTAGGCTGTTTGATTATTTTCAACTAAATAGTAACACAACAAGCTGTATACACCATTTCATTAATATATAATTGATTACCTTTGTATGGTATTTTGTAGCTCACTGCCACAATGGGGGTGGATATGTGGTCACTGATAACTTCTTGAATGACAGCAATCTTGAATGGCCATTATTAATTTTTGCAAAATTAAAAACATTAAATGATCACTTCAAAAAAACAAAACAAAACACTCCAAACATAGATGTGTAAATCTTCCATAAACAATTTGTTTTTCTACTGACCATGGGGTATTCAGCAACCATCTTTTCCTATCAACAGGTTTCCTCAGACTTTATATTCAAATATGTTTTTTCCAATATTGAAAACTCATAATTATTAATTAAAACTGCTAATAAAATAAATACAAACCCATGAGTATGCAGGGGGTGTTTGCGATGCACACTACAGCAGCAGTTATGTCCTGTCAATAGAAAAGCAAACAACAAAATATGAATCCGCAAACTAAAGAGGAGAGAGCTGGTAAAGAATGACTACAGCAGAAATATAGATAATAGCAGCCATGTTAAAAGTAATGAATCTGTCAAAGCCATTATTTTGTGTTTAAAGTCATACAAGTCATTTGGAAAGTGTATTATTTACATATACATACAAATGATCGTTTATTATATATATATATATATATATATATATATATATATATATATATATATATATATATATATATATATATCAGGGGCGTTTCCTCCGAGTAGGCAAGGGAGGCAGTGCCTCCTCAAAAAAATAGGATGAGAAAATAATCCATATTACATAAAACAACACAAATATTACAAATTATGACATTAAAAAGAGCGCAAGTCTCGCGTATTTCTTAAGGAACACTGCCCAACAGCGACACCCGCAGGTAAAGTTACACAGAGGAGTCATGCCTCCCTTTCCTCTCATAGGAATCCATAGAAAATCATCAGAACCCCGGCGTGCGGTGGGTTTTGTGGGGGGTAATGGACTATATGCACGGGTTACTTCCTGGTTGTCGTTAAGCCAGCTCGAGCACTTCCGGTGAACTGTTAGCTGTTCATTCTGTAGTCGTTGTACATCGACACAAAACCATCTATGGTTGACTTTTTAATGTTGTATTTATATTTTAATGTAGTTATCACATTTACCTAATTTGCCAATAAACCAGTTTTATTGATTGCAATAAAGACGAAGCTATTGGGACTGTTTAAAAACGCCGTGTCTGTAATTAGACACGCACACACATTATTCTCCAGCACTTCAAATGTTATTTTTAACGTGATGACCACAAACATTATTTGTTCATCCTTCTGAGATTGTCCCCATTGTAAAACCGAACGTTTAAAAATACAGGAAATTTAACATTTGATAGAAAACGCTTATCTAAAAATAAAAAAGACAGTAATTCACATTTTAACCACCAGATGGCGGCAAAGTAGCATTTATTTGCGCACATATCAGCCATTTCCTCTAAACGTTTTTCACTTCGTTTTTGACTAAATATTAAACATTATAAAATAACTAGGTTTAAAATACATTTTGTCAATGTGAAGTATGAAATACTCACAAAATCTTATGAAAAACAATAACTTTTATTGTGAATTTCACAGAAAGCGAGCACCGTGCTCTCCCTTTGTAATCACAGCAGCTGTCAGTCAGTGCAGTGCAAGATCAATGATTTCAGCACACTTGTGAAAACACACATTTATTCAATTAATCTAACTAAAGTGCACAATAAATATTTAATTTTTGAAGCTTTTTTTCCACATAAAAGTGTGAAAACTAATGGTCGAATTGAATTTAGCCGAGGAGGAACATTGATCGTCTTTATTTATTTATTTTTTATGCTGTCTTGCGTTTGAATAACTAAATTAATGCTATGCCACACTATTTAAGTGACTATATTCTGATTATAAACTAAGTATTACACTACTGATGCTCAACACACCAGCAAATGACATCTCACCGGAAGTTTTCGAGCTGGCTTATATTAATGCGGAAGTTCTAAAGAACGCTCCGTGCATATAGTCCATTGAGAATGAATGGGGGAAAGTCACGTGAGAGGAGGCAATGTCTCCATCGCGCTATGATTGGATGTAATTGGTTATGATTGGATATGATTGGTTTGTGCGATAAATCCCGCCTCTCGTTGACGTGCGCGTTCCGCGCGTAGGTTTGACTGAACAAATGATGGCGTCAATCGGAAGACTAATCGAAAAGTAAGTAAACAGATCACCCAGTTTGATATCACCGCTTTATGTCACGTCAAAATCAAACTTGAAATGGACTGAAAGCATGATTACTGCGGGGGGTTTTTAGTGCAATCAGCTTGGTGAAATTAAAAATGCAATTCGTGTCTGTGACAGACGGTTTTTACAGAGCATGACTGATCCTAAATATTCTAGGTTGACAATTAAAAAGAAAAACCGCAATAAACAAAAAATATATTGTTTAAATTATTATTGCCTTCAGTTATTATTTTGGAATGAATGTAGAAATGCTTAAAACACTTGATGCTTGATGAGATTGACTTGGTTTTGATAAATAGAACATTACATTGTTAATGTAAAATTACAAAATAGAATTGTCTTTGGTTTCTGTTTTCTTTTTTGATGTACTGTAAAGTAATGTTCATTTAACAAGGAAGATGTGTTAACTTTAAGAGTAATGCACATGAATTTACAATGATTCATAAAAATAAATAAATAAATAATGTGCCTCCTCATTTCAGAGCACCACTGCACGCCACCACTGATATATATATATATATATATATATATATATATATATATATATATATGTTTATATGTATGTATATATATACACACACACACACACACACACACACACACACACACACTAACGTTACATACATATTACACACAATAAAAAGTCTTAACATACCTCATCTCACAGATGGTGTTTTCCTTAAAGAACTGCGCGATGCCAGTCCTGCCAGTCAGATGTAATGTTACTGGATCTTCACGTATATCTTCATCCCTTCACCCCCAAGTCTTTACTGGTCTTTCCTTTTCGTGACAGTTCATCTGTTAACGCTAGCCTTTATTTGAAGGCATTAAACCGCTTTAAACTCAAAAGTAGGCCTGGTGCGCGTTATGACCAGCGGTTAACGTTCCAACACCTGAATGCGTGAACCGCATCACTAACAGATAAAAGTTAGGCTAATTAACATTTACAACACACTATAACACATATGCAGTAAGGGAACATCCACGAGTATTAACTAAATCGTTCAATGTGTGACGATATGCATAAAATGAATCATAAAATGCGACGGCTCCCGCATTCATTTGCCTAACAAGCCAGACGGCAACCAATAACTCTACTTAAACAGCTTATTTAACATGTAACAAAACATAATTCTAATATTTTACCACAGTATTGTTAGAACTGTTTCCACAAATCCGAAATCCGACTTTAAAAAGAAACTTTGACCGAGAACATCTGCGTGTGTAATGGCGCTCGCGTCTCGAACTTTTCGCGCCGAACAGGCTCTTGTTCCCACAATGCAACGCGTAATTAAAAAAAAACGGATAAACCCCTGTAAAACTCAAATACGGAAAATTCCTTCAGATTAATACAGTACATTGTACTGTATTTTTACGGAATTTTTTTACAGTGTTGCTCAGAGACGCAAAACAATGCTGTGTGGACTTTGAAACTATTTTCGTTGGCGAAATAGAGTGAAACAGGCGATTTGGTGTCTAAAATGTAAGTCACTTGATATTAAGTTCTTGTTCATTAAACTGTACGTTACGCTGAATAAAATCAATATCACATTTGTAATTGTTGATATTTGGAGAAAAATGGCGCTCTGTAATATTGGTTAAATGATATTAAATGATATAAATATAAAAGATATACTGGGACATTTTTGCCCCTTATCTTGAATTCTGAATTGCATTCTAAAGGCATTTTAATAGACTAAATCACGCAGTGAAAGCGTACGCGCACTAGTCTAACTGTTGCTAGACTACGTCACGTAGAGCATGCGTGCACTCAATGTGTGTGTTTTTGTTTGATTTTGTAAATTGAGGGACATACTCGATAATTTCAGATCGTTAAATCAACAATTAGGATATCATAGACATAGACGATATATATTGCACACTCTACAGCACTGGCCCGATCGGGCAAGTGACCATTCCGTCTTCTGTCGCGTCGTTCACACTGGCTCTGGGCCATCGGGCAGTCCTTATTGCCGAGCCCTCTGCTGTAGAAATGATTATATAAACAACGAATTGGAGTAAAACATTTAGTAGTTTGCATACAATTTGTTATTTGAGTGTTGATTACTATATCTAAAAATAAAAAGCAACTGAATTTATTAGGCTAATAGTTTGGGCTCTGAAACTTTAATATTATAATAATGTGCAAGTAAGGGCTCCCTATATATATAACATTAGCAGAGATTAAAATAAAAATCCTTAAGAAACTTTTAATATAATTGAATTCAATTAAAGAAAGAGACACAATTTGTTCAGTAAAATACAAATTTCTGGCATGAAACTCTAATGGGCAGGCTAATAGGTCCTTTAACTCAACCTGCTAATAACCACATCATTATCTATAGGTCACAGATGATTGGTTCCTGCTGTATTAGTAGCCAATGAGCCCACTGCTCAATCTTCAAATACATGAGTTAGTATGTGCTTAGCAGCGCAGCGTGCTTCAGAAACTCTCCACCTTCCCCAGCTCCACCTGTATAGATCTGCTATGGGTTATTCATGTACACAATATTGTACAGCAGCAGCATGACTTACTTGCTCTGCAGCAGCAGCAGCAATAAAGCAGCAGCAGCGTAGCAGATCTATTCCATCGAGACCAAACATATCTACATTGTCATACCATTACCATACCAAACACTCCAAGGGTTGTCATGACAGAACTACTGTTTAATTAAAAAAGTTCTTCTTTTTTTTTTTTTTTTTTACGTTTTTAGTTTTCTCCCCTTGCTGTACAGAACTGTACCGAACCGAACCAAAACTTCAAAACCGAGGTAAGTACAGAATCATCAGTTTTGTGTACCATTTAACCCCTACAATAAGTGCATGTGAACAACATTAATTGATACATTTTTATACTGTCAGAAAATGCACAGTAAATCAAAATTATATTAAAGGTGCCATCGAACGTTTTTTTATAAGATGTAATATAAGTCTAAGGTGTCCCCTGAATGTGTCTGTGAAGTTTCAGCTCAAAATACCCCATAGATTTTTTTTAATTAATTTTTTTAAACTGCCTATTTTGGGGCATCATTAGAAATGCGCCGATTCAGGCTGCGGCCCCTTTAAATGCTCACGCTCCCTGCCCATGGAGCTCGCGCTTGCCTTAAACAGCATAAACAAAGTTTACACAGCTAATATAACCCTCAAAATGGATCTTTACAAAGTGTTCGTCATGCATACTGCATGTATGCGTCGGATTATGTGAGTATTGTATTTATTTGGATGTATTTACATTTGATTCTGAATGAATTTGAGGCTGTGATCCGTGGCTAATGGCTAATGCTACACTGTTGGAGAGATTTATAAAGAATGAAGTTGTGTTTATGAATTATACAGACTGCAAGTGTTTAAAAATGAAAATAGCGACAGCTCTTGTCTCCGTGAATACAGTAAGAAACAATGGTAACTTTAACCACATTTAACAGTACATTAGCAACATGCTAACGAAACATTTAGAAAGACAATTTACAAATATCACTAAAAATATCATGAATCTTGTCAGTTACAATCGCTCCATCTGCCATTTTTTGCTATTGTCCTTGCTTACCTAGTCTGTTGATTCAGCTGTGCACATCCAGACGTTAATACTGGCTGCCCTTGTCTAATGCCTTTCATAATGTTGGGAACATGGGCTGGCATATGCAAATATTGGGGGTGTTATGTTGAGATTCGCCTGTTCTTCGGAGGTCTTTTAAACAAATGAGATTTATATAAGAAGGAGGAAACAATGGAGTTTGAGACTCACTGTATGTCATTTCCATGTACTGAACTTTTGTTATTTAACTATGCCGCGGTAAATTCAATTTTGGAATCTAGGGCACGTTTAATATAAATATATAGAAATATATAAAAAGTGTTATATAGCCCATTGAATCTTTCTCATACTTAAAGGGTTAGTTCACCCAAAAATGAACATTCTGTCATTTATTACTCACCCTCATGTTGTTCCACACCCTTAAGACCTAAAAACATATTTAAATCAGTTCATGTGAGTACAGTGGTTCAATATTAATATTATAAAGCGACGAGAATATTTTTGGAGCACCAAAAAACCCCAAAATAACGATTTATATAGTGATGGCCGATTTCAAAACACTGCTTCATGAAGCTTCGGAGCATAATGAATCAGCGTATCATAATGCTCATAAAGCATCTTGCGTTTAAAATGTGTTGCAGGTGTTAAATGTGTTCAATCTGTTCAGGCCAGTTTTAGATTTATGAGTATTGTTTGAGAAGATTGTTTATGTGTTTAGCCAAATAAGATTATATAACAATAATAGTTTTTTGTGTTAGCCTTTGTATTGATGTTAATTGTTAGTTGATAAATGTAATTCAGATGTTACTTGGTGAACAATATCAATCTTAATCAAAAGAAGCCAGCCATGTCTGATGAAATTACAAATCAAAACATGATTATAGAGTATAATTTCTCTAAAGAGATGTATGTTTCATTAGACTATCAAGTCATTTTCCTTGTCAAAAATGTTTATTTCAAAAATATAAATAAAGTATCCATTCAACATTGAACATACACTGATCAGGCATAACATTATGACCATCTTCCTAATATTGTGTTGGTCCCCTTTTGCTTCCAAAACTAATTTAAAATGAGTCAAAGTGGAAAAGTGATCTATGGTCAGACGAGTCCAAATTTTACACTCTCATTGGAAATTATGGACGCCGTGTCCTCCAGGCTAAAGAGGAGTGAGACCTTCCAGCGTGTTATCAGCGTTCAGTTCAAAAGCCAGCATCTCTGATGGAATGGGGGTGCATAAGTCATACGGTACTGAATTGGCCTGCAGTCCAGATCTTTCACAAAAATTCGTCATAGACGACCACAAACTCTTCAGCAGCTGGAAACTTATATCAGGCAAGAACTCCAGAAACTCATAACTTCGATGCCCACATGTCTTCAAACTGTTTTGAAAAGAAGAGGAGATGCTACACCATGGTAAACATGCCCCCGTCCCAACTATTTTGAGACCTGTAGCAGGCATCAAATCTGAACTGAGCTCATTTTGTGCATAACATTTTAAAATTTCTCAGTTTAAACATTTGTTATCTATGTTCTATTTTGAATAAAATATAGGCTCATGTGATTTTGAAAGTTTTTTTAGTTTTTATTTTATTCAAATTTAAGAAACATCCCAACATTTCCGGATGTAACAATGTACCATTGTTTTAAATTAATATTAAATGCATCTGGCAGTGATCATTTCTGCGCATAATGCACTCTAAAGAAAAATGGTGCTATATAGCACCAAAAATGGTTCTTTGGCTCGTAATCATAGCGGAACCTTTTTTGGTGCTATATAGCACCTATCTTTAAAGGTGCTATATGGCACCTTGTCGTATGGTGCTATATAGAACCATAAGAGGTGCCATATAGCACCAGCAGTGGTTCTTTGGCTCGTTATGATAGGGGAACCTTTTCTGGTGCTATATAGCACCTATTCTTATAGTTTTCTAGCACATTTGTCAAATTAGAGGTGCCATATATTGTTTTTTGAGCTAGCAGGGCCCGTTATCATGCCAGGTACTACTGTAGATGAGTCAATATGCTTCTAAATTACACTTTTATGAACGATAATTAATAATTTCTTACCAAATCATGACTTCAAAGATTCAAAATCATGTACTAAATGCTTACTGAAAAACAAAATACATTACACTTTCAAAACCTTTTAATTTATTTCTTTCAGCAGCAAATAAACTCACATTATACTCCCCTTTTATACAAAATAATGCAACAAGCTTGAAATATGTACATTTTTGAAGACAATAGTCCTGTTTTTACATACTGAGTTATGCTCTGAAGTCCTGCAGTTTCTTTTTTGTCCTTCGGGATTTCAAAAAAAATATAGAAACTGGAACTTAAACCATAAGAAAGGGAGCAAGAGAGAGTATTGACTCCAAAAGTCTACTCACAGATTGAGTTGTACACTCATTTTACAGTGACAGGAAGTCCGACTGCATCCTTCAATTTCAAAACAACATACTTCAAAAAGGTCAGTGTCTTTTTCAGTCCTTTAGGGCACTGGATTGGATTCGATTCCAAACGCAAAATATACACACAGGAGGAGGCCCAGTGCCATCAAGATGTCCTCACTCTACTCTGTGATTAACTGGCCATCCAACGTGAACAAAATGTGGTCATACTGCATGAGATGATCCTCCTGCAGGCTTTAGGCACTATCTTAGGTGTTGGGACGACAGGAGGGCTGGTCTGAGCATGGCCCTGGAGAAGAGGGGATAATAGCATTAACCATCTTCACATATTTATTTGAAAGGCAAACCTTATAAGCTAAATTATAACAAAATGTGCAATAAGTACTTCGTGCTTTGATTAGATTGTGCTTCACACACTGTAGTCACCTGTTCATGGCTCACCTCAATGTCAAACAGCAACCCCAGGTCCACCTTGAACAGTGCAGGCAAGAGGAGAACAGCTGCTTCCAACTGTAGGCCTTTCAACAAAATAACATCATTAGGTTAACATAACACGGGGGATGCTTTTACCCAATACTTTTTTGTTTTGCTTTTTAAACATTCATTACTGTGTGTAAAGCCCAAAGTATACTTCGTATTTTATGCGTATGCTTTTTCTGAACTCAAAACAAATTAAGATCTTTTTGATGAAGTCTGAGAGGTTTCTGTTCCTCCAATGATGAGGGTGAGTAATTAATGACAGAATTTTCATTTTTGGGTAAACTAATCCTTTAAAGGTGATTACCCTTGCACAAATCAAAGCAATTCTCAAACAACACAACTGGATATTCATACAACTTCACATTTGTACGAGACACACACTAGAGCTGCAGGATTCTGGATGAAATGAGAATCATGATATTTTGGTTTCAAATAGAGATCGCAATTCTCCCACGATTCTAAATAGACAACTAAAAATAACATTTATTTTACTAGTTCTAGCAAAATATTAATAGCTGGACTCTAATTGCCGGAAAATGTTTAATTTGAATGAATTATTTTTAAAAAATGGTTTTGAATATATTAATGGCTCATTAATAAATACTTGTTTCACTACTGGATGAATCAGGGTTTAACCTTATCCAATCTATTGAATGAATGATTCAATGACAATGTCACTGGTTGCCACCTAGTGGCTTAACAAGGTAATTTATATACAACAGTTATTTGAAGCACCATGTTAGTTTCGATTTTCTCTATTTTGATCACTATCTGATGTCCAGTGTTTATATCCTAACTGTAAACTTTTGTCTTATTACTTATGTGATAATTTTAATATTTGTGAAAGAAATCAAATAACCAAATCCTTGAATAACTACAGTGTGGTTCAAAACTGCTGTTTCTGGATCAGTGGCAGCATGAACACCGAATGTTCCGGTAGGATTTTTGTCAAAGGTTTAACAGACGCAGGCGAATCATTGTCATTAATAAAGTAGGATCGCGTGGGTGTTTGAATCGAGATTGCGACCTTTCTACGATAAATTGTGCAGCTCTAACATATACATACAAAGTAAATCAAAGGGGTTTCGGACAAGCCAGGTTGATGATGTATGTCATACCTAGAAGCAGGGCACAAGCTGATGTAACTGAAGTAAGTTGATTCAAAACTTTAACTCCCTCAATGTCAGCAGATGGTTCATGAAGTTCTCCCCCTCCTTCCAAATAATGAACATCGCCATGGTGAGCTGCTCCTCAATCATCTGTCTGGTTATCCTAAATAGTAAACATAAAAAAAAAAACAAATTCGGTCACCTTTTGCTAGCATAACTACAAAATACACAAATTTAGACTTATTTTTCTGAAAATAAACCAAAATAGAATATTCTTACGTTCAACTCAGAAAGTACTCCTTGATGAGGTCTTCAGGACTTTCTCTCAGGTGAATGTTTTCAGCCTGTGATAAAGCAATTGTGATTAATTTTCTTAATTAAAAAAAAAAGCACAATAATCTGTAATAGGAAATCAAATTTTTGCAGATATGCAATAGCAAAGGACAAGAAAAAGAAAATAATTCATATTAATGACTGGCCAAATTTGCAATTAATATATTTATGGACAATACCAGCAACACTTGTGGCGTTGAGGGATCAAACAAATAAATAAATAAATAAATAAATAAATACAAAGGAGCTAAAAAAAAATCAATTCTTTATTTTTCCAATGCGTTTCAGCACACAGGCCTTCGTCAGTGCTAAAATACTACAGATTTGCAATTAAGAAATGCATCTGAATCAGTCATTGGTTTCATTTAAAATTATGAATTTATAATATATAATTATAAGTCTGAAAATAAGACATGCATCAATTAATAAATTAGCTTTACACCCTAATATATTTAATCATTCTTGATTAAAGGGATATTTCACGAAAAATGAAAGCTAGCTGTTAATTTACTTACCATCAGGCCAACCAAGTTGACTTTTTTTCTTCAGTAGAACAGTAAAGATTTTTAGCTGGAACTGTGATTAATTTAATGTCAATGGCTACTGTCAAAAAAAAAAAAAAAAATTAATACAAAACAACAAGAAAAAAAGTCGCATGCATTTGAGATGGCATAAGAGGGAGTTGATGAATGTTTTGGAATGGATAATTCTTAGTCTAAAGTTTGTTAATGAGGATGACATTCAAGTCAATAGACCACATTAGATGGATTTTATTCAAACATGTCAAACATTGGTAATTCATATTATCTATTAACAATTATAGCCGTTTTTATAGAAATTACTTACCATGTAAAGTTATTGCAAAGTGTCCTTAGTCGTCAAACATTGAGGAGCTTTAGATCCTAAAAGGGAGAGGGGAATCAGTGTTTATAAATGGAAAAAAAAAACTTGTTTGCTGCAGTACAAGTAATTAATTAGTAGTGTAAATACTCAGCCATTTCATTCTACTAAAAAAAAAACACCTCGCGCTAGTCAAATGAAGTAACGTTAAGCCTTAAATATGTCTTTACTCACACACTTTATTCGTCATTTTGGTCGAACAAATCAGAGCTAACGTGAAAAAAGGACAACTAAAAGAACTGACAAACATTACTTTAAAAACCTAAACTCAATAATTGTAATGCGAGGATCCCCTCAGCCTCGACTCGAGCGTCTCTCCCGCTCCCCACGCACTTCCTGCCCGCATCATTTCAAATAGCACGCGCTGCTTACACGGTAAAGGAGACGTTTCTTTTAAAAATTATTTAGAGACATATTTACATGGTCCAAACACTACAACAATACATTTCTATAGAATAAAACAAGTAATGCAACATCTTGTATAGAATAGAAATATTCAATTAGCGCTAACCTTTATAACGTTACTGCAGGCCGCGAAAATTCAAAAATTCGGTTAGTTACGATTTCGTTAGTATTCATGTTCACAAACAACGCTAATTAACTCTAAACCGCTAAAACACATGTTCAACCTTTGCATTTTCGAGTATATTAATTAAAACATTTCCAACCTACCTTATTTCATCCGAGTCCAGGGGAAAGAAAATGGCGGCCGAGCAGAAAACTCCAGAAAGTCTCGTGAGTCATGACGTCAGAAAAAAAACCGTCTGTCACGGGGTCCTTAAAGAGAAATTATCCTTTGGCTGAAAGTGAGATATTTGAGCAGTTGAGTGTAGCCTACTATAATATTGAGAGCAATTCGCAGAAAGACGAAGTAATCAGACTCAAATAGTTATAGCAATCCAATTTACACCCATATTCACTAACAGTGTAGAGGGGCTTGGGGACAAAAAGGTTGAGAACCAGGTTATGTTTAGAAAATACACTGTAATTTAATGTTGTTTTTAATCCTTTCCCCAACTAAACTAAGAGAATAAGAGAGTTAGAGAACCTTTAAAGAACTATACAGAGGCTTAACAGGTTCTTTGTATGGCAGTGGTGCTATATAGCACCTTAACCACAGCAAGGAACCGCTGAAGAACCACTGAAGAACCGCTGAAGAACCATACAGGTGCTTTACTGGTTCTTTATAAGGTAGCGGTGCTATATAGCACCTTAACCACCCCAAAGAACCGCTGAAGAACCGCTGAAGAACCATTTTTTTTTAGAGTGTGTAATTCTCAAACGAGCCTTAGTGATGTGTTTTATATTAAGTATTTTCCCATTAGATTTAGACTTAAAATGTGGCAGTGTTCATATTTGTTCTTATTCATATATCCTACAGCCATATATCTGTCAGTCAGGCTGATGTTGTTCATTGGAACAGTTGTGAATGTAATTAGGCCTGCCTGTTTAAAGGTAAATGATGTCAGAGCTGTGAGTCATGCTTTCGCTGGTATAATCGGTGTGTCTTTGGTTTTGTGCCAGGTAGATTATAATTTGAAGCCAACGAATGCCAGTTATGAATCTGCAAACCACAAGATATTCTTGCAAAAGATTTCAGGGTTTGGCTCTGTTGGGAACAGCAACTTTATATTTATACTTAAATTTATAGTCACTGTGTGTGTGTGTGTGTGTGTGTGTGTGTGTGTGTTTAAATATCAGGTAGCTCCAGTTACATTGACTGACAAATGCCATCTTGCTTTGTACTTTCAATTTATTTATAAATATAGCATGCACATGGTATTTAACATTGCCTAAATGCAATTGTAGGAGTAAACTAGAAGTAATAACATCCTTTCAAAAAAAAAAAAAAAAAAAAAATTATTTGCAGTGTCAGAAAATTCACAGTAAAACAAAATTATATTAAATGAAAACTAACTATATTGATGTTTAATACTGTGACATGCATTTATTCTCTATGGAATATTTGTGTCGTTCGTGTTTATTTACCGCCAGGCTGATGTTGTACATACAAATGGTTTTGAAATAACTAAGTCAGAACTGGGAGTAACTGGGAGCGACTGTGAGGTTTGGGCATGTAAGTGTATAGGGCTGATGTGATCGGAGTGTTGCGCTGGCTGTGGATTTCGGATTTCAGGTTTTGGCTTTCACGGTTTTACGGATAAAAGCATCTGACAAACTGATAACTTTCTTTTTCCTCTTTTACACTCAATGCCAAGAATGGTCAGTATAAGAAAAAACTAGTTTCACACAAACTAAATGTTGAAAAGATTAATCAAAAATAATTACTTTTATATTCTTTGTATCTTGCACAGAACTGTATCATGAATCTTAAATGACTCTTAAAGTAACTGCATACAGACAATTTCACTCAATTATTTACTATTGACTTTATTTGTGAGAGGAACACAGTCATCTAGAATTTATCATCACTATCTTCAAGGAGAACTCAAGCGTCCATAGAACAGAATGGCGTTGGAGGGATTATGCCGGATGAAGAACAGGAACGGGTGGTCTGCAGTAAAGGTTTTTGGGGGTGAGGGTAATGAGGCTGTCACACCGACGATGGCAGTGGCTGCAGCCGCTTCGGTTCCTTCCTCATTGACTTCAACAAAGGCTTTATGAATCACCTGCGACAGCACCAGGTCGTTGTTGGAGGACATGCCTGAAAGATTCACCTTCAGCGGGTCAAAAACATCCTCCATTCTCATGCTGATCAGAAGTCTCTTCATGTCGTCATAGATTACCTCAATCTTAAATTTTGGCAGAGAGACTTGAACTTTCTCTAGATTCATCTTGCTGGGTTTGGTCCACTCCAGGAGCTTCTCGTAGGTCACTGCCTTTTCAAGCTGGACAATAACAATGTTTGACAATGTTTGTGTATTTGTATAATCTGGGGTCTGTTTATGGTTCATATATAGTATGATATAATGAGAATATAGAGGAAAAACAGCCCAGTTTTATTCACAGGCCCAAACTGAGCAATGATATGCCATTTGGTGTAGATGGTGATATTTTAATGGCAAAATTATGATGCTTGTATTGTAAATCAATGAGATCTTTATAACAGATGAACAGACTATTGACATGAAATGCATATAAATATCAGTCATTACTCTATAATGTCTTAGTAAGATTATATTTAAATGCTTGGTTTAATAATTAAAGCTCTGTAGTTTTAAAACATATAATGCAATGCAATACAATGATTGAGATGAACAAATAAACACTCATCAAAAGCCCGAAGGACCATATTTTATGATGATTTATGGGTAATCAAGTAAACCTAAGTTGCTTCAGTCCAGTAAGTGTTCATCAAAGTTATTCTTACATTTACTTTATATAAATCAAAATATAAAAGGCTTTTTACTTGCTAAAAAATATAAACTATAAATCAGATGACAGAATGCATGCAATAGATTGTGTGAAAGTCTTTCAGCAATTTTTTTTATCATTTTGAGGCCTAAGAAATTTGCATAGCAAATTTGACACAGCACACTTTATAGGGTTAAACGGCAACTACAAATAATGAAACACCCCATACTAGCAGAATCTGTGCTGTCTCACCTTCTGAAGGCCAGTGGTGTCGTCTTCCATCTTATTAGGAAGGATGATCAACATACTTAGATTCTTCCCAACATACGGCAGCTCCAGAACCTGACTGTTCATCTCTGGGATGAAGGCCAGAGGAAACTTTGCCTCTTGATGCATCATTTTCACTGGTTTAGTTTGAATCTGCAAAACATCAGTGGAAACACTTTATAACCCCTCAGATTTCATCATGACTGTTAAAAATATTTTAACAAAGAGCATAAAATCTCACCTTGTTTATCTTAAACTGCGCATCTCTGGTGGCTTCCTTTGGGAATTTCTTCTCCCAGTTCCCCTTGAAGTAGATGGCGTTCACCAAGACCAGTTTGGTCGATCCATCGACGCTTCTTGGTGGCAGCAAGTTCTTGATCTTCTCTAAATTACAAATGGACATTGTTCACTTTAAACATTGATTTGAATTGATTCAGGCCTAAATGAATTTACTGAATCTCTAATACTATATTGTTACTTAAGTCTAAATCAATAAAAACTATTAAGAAATCTGTCTCAAAGTTCTTACAGAAATTGAAACTTAATGGCCAAATAAAGTGCATTAAAGTCAAAGATTTAACCTCCAAAGAACTATATAGCTCAACTCAAGAAAACTGAACATGGCCCTTGAAAAAAAAAACATTTTTCTGACCTTAAAAACCAAAGAATTATTTGTAGATTAAGCTCATGCTGGATTTCACCTTGTGTTTTTTTCTCCACCCATTTGTTGATGGTGACACGAGCAGCCTCTGATTTTGTCTTGAAGTCCACCTTCTCCAGTCCGGCTTCATAGTATCTTTTTGTGTCATTGAGGAATTTCTGTAATACAGCAAATCGATTGAGGTGCAAATGATATTAGAGCTGAGAACATTTCCAGAACCTTCAGTGAATAAACTGAGTCTTACCTCAACAAACTGGTAGGATTGCTCTCCGTAGAGGCGGTTGGCAACACTCAACACATACGGGACTCCTGCTTTGTTCATCTCACTCATAAACTTGTTGAAGCTGGAATGAATTTGGTCCACTGAATGAGGAGGATTTTTAAAGCCCAAGACCTGCACAGCATTAACATAACCTCACTGTTTTGATAAGTTCATGAAAATACAGCATATGATAGTTTAAAATACTGAACATGATGATGCATCAAACACACAGACATTTAGAATTCTGAACGACTGTCACCTGAATCATCTGAGCTGCTGTGTTTCCTCTTGCACCGAGCGACACCATGGCCAGAGCCGAGGAGATGCTGACAGGAGAGTAGAACACATTTCCTGATGCGTTTCCTCCACTGATCTTCTTGAACAGGTTGAGGGAGAACTGAGTGTTTGCTGCAGACAAAGCCTCCATTTTCACAAGCTAGAAAGAAACTGTAGTATGAATAACAGCAGATTTGAAGGTGGACATGTCTTCATCGTGACACACAATTTAGTTCCATTAGATCTATATTTTATTACTGTGTAGGTTACTATTTAAATTGCATGCATAAAAGTACCTCAGAAAGCATTACCTAGAGTAATCTGTAGAAACGATGAAGCTTCAGTGTGTCCGTCTGTCCGAAGTGAATGAAGCGATGGTTCTGTGTGTCAGTCTAATAAATGCTGCCTCACCCTAAAACGGCCAGCCTTTAGGCCAAATCAGCTTGTAACATCCCTTGAAATGATTAAATTAATGTTTATCCACCAGGAAAAGCATCAGACTTCAATTACGTGATTCATTCTTCATTTGTTTATTATAGTAAAACCAATAAATAAAACTGTGTATCTGAACAAACTAACCTGAACTCAAGAAAGATATATTAATCATAATTAGTCATTCTTAATCATAATGTGTGTACAACCCAAAAATCGATTAGCTGATGAGGAAGTAGGTGTCTCTGTGAGACTTTTACAAAACATAAAAAAAATAATGTTCCTTATCACCACACACCCAAACTACAAATCCTTGTTCAAGCAATTTTTGCATTACTAATTTTTGATGTTCATGTCGGTTGGCTGCATAAAACAGGTCAATTGTTGTGGATACATGTATCATCAATTGCCTGTTTATATGTGATTTAATTGTATAATATAAATATAACCCAATAATTATGTATAATAATTAATCTGAATATATATATATATATATATATATATATATATATATATATATATATATATATATATATATATATATATATATATATATATATATATATATACACAGTGGGATGAAAAAGTATGTGAACCCCTTGCAGAATCAGTGAAAATTAGAATTATTTTAATAAAATAAGAGGGATAATAAAAAATGCATGTTATTTTTTGTTTAGTACTGTCCTGAGTAAAATATTTTACATAAAAGATGTTTGCATTTAGTTCACAAGACAAAACAATAGCTGAATTTATTAAAATAACCCCATTCATAAGTATGTGAACCATTGATTCTCAACACTGTGTGTGGTTACCTGATGATCCACGACTGTTTTTATGTTTTGTGATGGTTGTTCATGAGTCTCTTGTTTGTCCTGAGCAGTTAAACTGAGCTCTGTTCTTCAGAAAAATCCTCCAGCTCCTGCAGATTCATCAGTTCTTCAGATTTTTGCATATTTGAACCCTTTCCAGCAGTGCCTGTAGGATTTTGAGATTCATCTTTCACACTGAGGACAACTGAGGGACTCAAACTCAACTATTAATAAAGGTTCAAACATTCACTGATGCTCCAGAAGGAAACATGATGCATTAAGAGCCGGGGGGTGAAAACTTTTGAATTCAAATATCAAGGTAAATTGTACTTAATTTTTCTGCCGGGAAACATGCAAGTATCTTCTGTTGGTTCCGAAGGGAAGGACTAAATGAAAAACAATGATATTTAAACAAAATAAGAAAAATTGTGACATCTTCATCCTGTTCAAAAGTTTTCACCCCCCGACTCTTAATGCATTGTGTTTCCTTCTGGATCATCAGTGAATGTTTGAACCTTTTTTAATAGTTGAGTTTGAGTGAACAACCATCACAAAACATAAAAACAGTCGTGGATCATCAGGTAACCACACACAGTATTGAGAATCAATGGTTCACATATTTATGAATGGGGTTATTTGAATAAATTCAGATATTGTTTTGTCTTGTGAACTAAACGCAAACATATTTTATGTAAAATATCTTACTCAGGACAGTACTAAACAAAAAATAACATGCATTTTTTATTATCCCTCTTATTTTATTAAAATAATTCTCATTTTCACAGATTCTGCAAGGGGTTCACATACTTTTTCATCCCGCTGTATATATATATATATATATATATATATATATATATATATATATATATATATATATATATATATATCAGAGGTCGCGTTAACCGAAAATTTTCCGTCATTGACGGAATTTTTTTATCAATGACGGAAAAATCTGAAGGCTGTCCGTCACGGTGACAGATTACACTCAGGGTGATCTACTGTAAATTGTAAGTGTAATTCACACCCCTGTCCAGTTGGTGGCGAGTGCGCTCCAATGTAGCAGCAGAGCACTGGATCCAGAACAAAAAAAAACTGGCACGAATCTTTTGCTATGCGTTTGATACTGATGACGCACAGGCGAATACCCAGAAGCTACAACTCTCTATCACGCCACATTAAAGAGCGCCAAAACGGTATTTATTGCTTGAATTTCTTAATGAAATGGACAGAATTTGAAATCTGAGACTTTTGTTCCATATCAAAAGCAACACAAAGCGTTAAGCATATTGCGATTTATTGGATGGGAGGCGCACAATGCACTGTTTAATCATCGACTGAAAACAGCATAGCCTACCAAGAGATCGACTATGGTTTACGAATCGATATTGGTCTCATGAATGCGCAAAACAGCAAGGAGACATTTTGATTGTTTATTAATAAAGTAATGTTTTCTGAATCAGTGTCGGCTGCAAAGATGAAGTTGATATTGACTCTCATCATCTATGGATGCGCTAGAGAGAGAATGCACTTCATTCGGATTAGTCTACATAATCAGAGTAGCCTATTTCTTTACGTTTTGAATTAATTCGTTTTCGTTAAAGTAGGTATTTAAAGCTTTCTGTAGATATATTTCTCATGTATGTGAGGCAAGCAGCCGCTGAGTTTCGTTTCATTTAGCCAGTAAGGCGCGCTCCAGTTCACGCGCCAGTGATCGCGCCCGCGCCTCCATGTCATGATTATATTGTCTGTTATATTTGCTTCTTATTTATTACATCCAGGCAATTGGTTAATGGAACATTGATTAAAATTAAGATACAATTTTTACAAAACGAAATTCACTTTAAAGAAAGGCTTTCTAGAAAATAAAACTTAATGAAGTGTTTAAAATCATGTCTGACATGTCATGTCTCCGGATATACTGCGCATCTCATGATGCATCATGCTGTTAACTTTTCATAATCAAATAGATGAATTTAAAATATAACATAGGACTATTTAAACATAAATATGAAACTATGTTTTCTTTAATGGCTACCAACACATAGCCTATACAACAGTCACGTTACAGAGAAATTTCGCGTGTGAATTACCAGTCATATTAATTTTCATATTTTAATTATAATAACTCATTTAATTGCTTTTATTTTTGTTCAAATGTTATAATAACACATTTAATTGCTTTTATTTGTGAACAAAAATAAAAGCAATTAAATGTGTTATTATAATTAAAATATGAAAATTAAAATGACGGGTAGTAATAGATTATGACGGAATTTTTACGACCCTGTCCGTCAAAATGACGGACAATGTTAAAGTCTAACGCAACCTCTGATATATATATATATATATATATATATATATATATATATATATATATATATATATATATATATATATATATATATATATATATATATATATATATATATATATATATATATATATATATATATATGTATATATATATATATATGTATATATATGTATATATGTATATATATATATATATATATATATATATATATATATATATATATATATATATATATATATATATATATATATATATATATATACACACAGTCCATATTGAGTATAGATAGTTGTTCTGAGCTCTAAAATATTTAAACTGCTAGATGCTGCTCTTTGTAAGTAAAATATCGTCAAAATATTCCGTTGCATGAACGACTGCAAAACTACTGCTGGAAATTAATTTGTCAAATGTGTCAGAAAACCGTAAAAGCCAAAACCTGAAATCTTTTATCTTGGTTTCAAGTTAAAACATTATATTTGGCACAAACCCACAGCCAGCGCAACAACACAGTCCTACGGTATGATGGTGAAAGCATGTGTTCACACTTACATGCCCAAACCTCACAGTCACTCCCAGTTACTCCCAGTTCTGACTTAGTTATTTCAAAACCATATGTACAACATCAGCCTGGCGGTAAATAAACATGAACAACTTTTTCTCAAATTTTCTCACGGGAAAATATTCCATAGAGAATGAAACCATGTGACAGTATAAAACATGAATATAGATAAATACAATTACATTTAGGCAATGTTAAATATGTGCATGCTCAGATATACAGTACCGGTCCCAAGTTTGGACATATTACTATTTTGTAATGTTTTTGAAAGAAATCTCTTCTGCTCACCAAGGCTGCATTTATTTGATCAAATATGCAGTAATATTATTACAATTTAAAACAATGGTTTTCTATGTTAATATACTTTAAAATATAATTTATTTCTGCATCATTACTCCAGTCTTCAGTCACATGATCCTTCAGAAATCATTGTAATATGCTGATTTATTATCAATGTTGTGCTGCTTAATATTTTTTTTTATAACCTGTGAAAATTTTTTCAGGATTCTTTGTTGAATAAAAAGTAGGGCTGTGAATTCAACGCATTAATTAGAATAATTAATAATGGAAAAAATTATGTATTCATTTTTAACACATTTAAAGCACTTGCCCCGCCCCCAGACCTACATAGGTCATCTGACATTTCATGACTGAGGCATTAATCCGAGATCTCTGAATTTATGTTTCTGCCAGTTGGCGCCCACACTCCATAACCGAGCGCGTACACGTAAAATCTGAGACAGAGTAGAGCCATGAGGACTGTTGTTGTTTGTTGAGTTGTTTAATCAGATATTGGAAGATTTATTATCTTTTAACCTTCCAGTTGATTTCATCTTTTTTACTGTTCTTGTTTCTCTTTCTTTCAGTGATTCTGCTTGTTAACAACAGGTGTTCATCAGTGTCCAAATTCACTCATTTGTTTTCATTCACTGTTTCAAGTGGACTATATTAGTAAACGAATGTAGGGAATAGTGAATGAGGCTATAGGGTGTGATTTGGAACACAGCCTCAGTGTGTCAACTTTGAGTGCTGTTAATTCACAGTATATTGCAGTAGGCCACTTTTTTCGAAAATGAAAAATATTAAAAGCCATTTTTTAACCACCTTTTTATGACCTATATTTACGTTTTAAAGTCATGTGCCCTCTAGCTGGCGTGTTACGTCTGTCATCATGAAATTACGTATGACTGTCCTTACCAATCAAAATGCGTGTTCATTTAAATGCAATGTGTGGAGTTTATTTTCATTTAACAAAACTCATTTTTCTATTAACACCTACACCTACCCTTAGTGATTTATAGTGCATATACACTTTATGATCACATGCATTCCCTGGGATCGAACCCACGATTGCATGATCATATGATTGCATAGTTATTGCAATGCTCTGCCAATTGAGCTACGCTAAACCCAAAATATGACGCATATAAAAGGGAAACAATGCATTAAAATGAAAGTGTTCTGTTGTTGATAGAGGTGCAACTTTAGTAAACAATCCTATGGGTCATGTTTTAGGGAAGTGACAAACGACCTATATGGTTGTATTGGTTGGAGAACATGTTGGAGAAGGCAATTCATGATACATGTATCCACAACACATGACCTGTTTTATGCAGCCAACCGACATGAACATCAAAAATTAGTAATGCAAAAATTGCTTGAACAAGGATTTGTAGTTTGGGTGTGTGGTGATAAGGAACATTATTTTTTTTATGTTTTGTAAAAGTCTCACAGAGACACCTACTTCCTCATCAGCTAATCGATTTTTGGGTTGTACACACATTATGATTAAGAATGACTAATTATGATTAATATATCTTTCTTGAGTTCAGGTTAGTTTGTTCAGATACACAGTTTTATTTATTGGTTTTACTATAATAAACAAATGAAGAATGAATCACATAATTTAAGTCTGATGCTTTTCCTTGTGGATAAACATTAATTTAATCATTTCAAGGGATGTTACAAGCTGATTTGGCCTAAAGGCTGGCTGTTTTAGGGTGAGGCAGCATTTATTAGACTGACACACATAACCATCGCTTCATTCACTTCGGACAGACGGACACACTGAAGCTTCATCGTTTCTACAGATTACTCTAGGTAATGCTTTCTGAGGTACTTTTATGCATGCAGTTTAAATAGTAACCTACACAGTAATAAAATATAGATCTAATGGAACTAAATTGTGTGTCACGATGAAGACATGTCCACCTTCAAATCTGCTGTTATTCATACTACAGTTTCTTTCTAGCTTGTGAAAATGGAGGCTTTGTCTTCAGCAAACACTCAGTTCTCCCTCAACCTGGAAATCAGGAAATGTGTTCTACTCTCCTGTCAGCATCTCCTCGGCTCTGACCATGGTGTCGCTTGGTGCAAGAGGAAACACAGCAGCTCAGATGATTCAGGTGACAGTCGTTCAGAATTCTAAATGTCTGTGTGTTTGATGCATCATCATGTTCAGTATTTTAAACTATCATATGCTGTATTTTCATGAACTTATCAAAACAGTGAGGTTATGTTAATGCTGTGCAGGTCTTGGGCTTTAAAAATCCTCCTCATTCAGTGGACCAAATTCATTCCAGCTTCAACAAGTTTATGAGTGAGATGAACAAAGCAGGAGTCCCGTATGTGTTGAGTGTTGCCAACCGCCTCTACGGAGAGCAATCCTACCAGTTTGTTGAGGTAAGACCAGTTTATTCACTGGAGGTTCTGGAAATGTTCATTTTCACCTCAATCGATTTGCTGTATTACAGAAATTCCTCAATGACACAAAAAGATACTATGAAGCCGGACTGGAGAAGGTGGACTTCAAGACCAAATCAGAGGCTGCTCGTGTCACCATCAACAAATGGGTGGAGAAAAAAACACAAGGTGAAATCCAGCATGAGCTTAATCTACAAATAATTTTGTTTTGTTTTTTGCTGCTTTTTAAGTTCAGGAAAAAAAAAACATGCAGCTTTATAGGGTTCTTGAGCTGAGCTGTATAGTTCTTTGGAGGTTAAAATCTTTGTCTTTAATGCACTTTTTTTTGGCCATTTCCATAAGAACTTTGAGACAGATGCTTTAAAGGTGTTTATTGAATTAGATTTAAGTAACAATATAGTGTTAAATTCATTTAGGCCTGAATCAATTCAAATCACTGTTTAAAGTGAACAATGTCCATTTGTAATTTAGAGAAGATCAAGGACTTGGTGCCACAGGGAGGTGTCAATGCATCGACCAAACTGGTCTTGGTGAACGCCATCTACTTCAAGGGGAACTGGGAGAAGAAATTCCCAAATGAAGGCACCAGAGATGGACAGTTTAAGATGAACAAGGTGAGATTTTATGCTCTTTGTTAAAATATTTTTAACAGTCATGATGAAATCTGAGGGGTTATAAAGTGTTTCCACTGATGTTTTGCAGATTCAAACTAAACCAGTGAAAATGATGCATCAAGAGGCAAAGTTTCCTCTGGCCTTCATCCCAGAGATGAACAGTCAGGTTCTGGAGCTGCCGTATGTTGGGAAGAATCTAAGTATGTTGATCATCCTTCCTAATAAGATGGAAGACGACACCACTGGCCTTCAGAAGGTGAGACAGCACAGATTCTGCTAGTATGGGGTGTTTCATTATTTGTAGTTGCCGTTTAACCCTATAAAGTGTGCAGTGTCATATTTGCTATGCAAATTTCTTCCTCTAGGCCTTTAAATGACCAACATGATCAAAAATTTGCTGAAAATTATCATTCAGGTCGTGGTTCATGTGTCTTTTATTGTGAAATCTTTACTGATTTTTATAAAGTCATGTGTTTTCGATGAACACTTACTGGACTGAAGCAATTTAGGTTTACTTGATTATCCATATTTATACAAATCATGTATAAAATATGATCCATCAAGCTTTTGATGAGTTTAGATGTTCATCTCAATCATTGTATTGCATTGCATTATGTGTTTTGAAACTACAGAGCTTTGATCATAAAACTAAGCATTTAAATATCATCCTACTAAGCCATATTGTAGAGTAATGACTGATATTTGAATGCATTTCATGTCAGTAGTCTGCTGTACTTTTACAAACATCGCACTGATTTACATAACAAGCATCAGAATTTCATCTTACATTTTGGCCATATAAATATCAGCATCTGCACCAAATGGCATATTTTTGCATATTTGGGCCTGTGAATAAAATTGAGCTGTTTTTTCTCCATATTCTCACTATATCATATGGGCCATAAAAGCCTGATGTATCAAATATGATACTCAACAAATATGAATTTTTTTTTTTTGCATGAAATCTTTTTTATTTTTAAAAATATTCTTAATAAATGCCAAAAAAAAAAAAAATACTGATATATTATTTCATATATCAGCTTTTACAGGGTATATATTGCATATATCTAAGCCATTGAAGAGGTGTATTCAAGTTTGTCTCCACAAACATTTTGTTTGAATGAAATGGCCGAAATAATCATCACATCATTGATGCTGTACAAACAGACCCCAGTTTATACAAATACACAAACATTAACATGTCTCTGTTATTGTCCAGCTTGAAAAGGCAGTGACCTACGAGAAGCTCCTGGAGTGGACCAAACCCAGCAAGATGAATCTAGAGAAAGTTCAAGTCTCTCTGCCCAAATTTAAGATTGAGGTAATCTATGACGACATGAAGAGACTTCTGATCAGCATGGGAATGGAGGATGTTTTTGACCCGCTGAAGGTGAATCTTTCAGGCATGTCCTCCAACAACGACCTGGTGCTGTCGCAGGTGATTCATAAAGCCTTTGTTGAAGTCAATGAGGAAGGAACCGAAGCGGCTGCAGCCACTGCCATCGTCGGTGTGACAGCCTCATTACCCTCACCCCCAAAAACCTTTACTGCAGACCACCCGTTCCTGTTCTTCATCCGGCATAATCCCTCCAACGCCATTCTGTTCTATGGACGCTTGAGTTCTCCTTGAAGATAGTGATGATAAATTCTAGATGACTGCGTTCCTCTCACAAATAAAGTCACTAGTAAATAATTGAGTGAAATTGTCTGTATGCAGTTACTTTAAGAGTCATTTAATTTTTTGAAGTACAGTTCTGCACAAGATACAAAGAATAAAAATAATTATGTTGGATTGATCTGTTGAACATTTACTAAACAGGGCAAATTAGCGTGGAAAGCGTAATTCCAATGGGAGTGGAAAGTTCTGATTAATTAATGAACAGACGCAGTTGGATCATTTCCATAATGACCATCGCAATCTACAGAGAGCAGCGCAAATTAGCATCTGGTTTAAGACATGCTTTTTTGGGTGGTAAATAATGGTGCAAATACTAGTAAATTGACTAGTGCAAACTTTAGTAAATCACCTTGCATAATTAATTTAAATACTCTCCTCCCATAAATTTTGTGTCTGAAAGAAAAACTCCTACAAATGCATATGCAATAATGTCAGCCGCAAAAATAACCGTCTATGCCTTTTCAGCGCTAGTTTTTTCACTGTGTGTCTTTAGTAAATCATAACAGTAGTTTTTTTTTTTTCTTAACATCAAAAGACAGTTTGCGCTGGCACGAGTTGTTAGTAAAGTAAAAAGAGTTTTTTGGCCCTTAATTTTTTGTATGCTGCTGATATAGTTCTGTCCTTCATAACTTTAAGTATACTGAACGTTCTTGGCATTGAGTGTACAAGTTCACAACAAATTTTCACATCTATACTATTCTGTTTACTCTCGAATGATGACCTTGTGTCTCTATAAAATCCCCCACAGGTGGCCAAAAGTGTTAAGGTCGGGTGAAATAGGCTACTAGTCGACTGAAAAATTTTGATCATGACAGAATGTAGTTATTGTCATGTTGAAAAAGATTTTGAATTAACAATGGTATGTGATTTTATGACACATTAAGCAAAACTCTCCCACTCCTTCAGCACTTACACAACAAACACAACGCGACTATGAAACGCGATAAAGTCAATCAAAAAATCACAACCATTCAGAAGAGCGCGTGGGCGGGCTCTCTCTGTGAGCTCCAGGGCCAGCACAAATGGATAAGAGCATAATCAAATTCATGAATATTATATTAAAACATTATTAAAAATCCGTTCAGTTCCTGAAACAATTTGTCATAGCATATACTTGTCTGTTCAACATTCTTTATTCCATTTATTTAAAAGATCTGAGGTGAATTGTCACATTATTACACATGACATGGAGGAAAAATATAGTAGGCTAAATCATGCACACAACTTAATAAATCGAGGGAAGGAGTTAGTAAATATATGTCTACCATCACGTATCCTGCGCCTGCTGTTTCCTGCCACTCCCCACCAGAGGTCGCACAGTCACACATCACTCTGGACTACATTTCCCACAATTCCCCATCTAGGAACCAATCACATACTTTCTTTGTTTGATGATTGCTTGCTGCCTGTCTTGACCTTTGCCTGTGTTTTGGATTACTCGTTTGCTTTTCCCTCCTGTATCTGTTTGCTGGTGTTTGATCTCTGCCTGTACAACTACGCTCCTTTTAATAAAGCCTGCACGTGGATCTCCCACTGCAACATCCAGTTCCCTTTGTTACATCACCCACTTGAAATTAACTGCTTTTATCAGTATTTGAGAGATCTCTACAAACCTTTTCACTCTGCCACAATGATCTGTTGGGATCTTCTGGATGTTATCAGGCTTTCCATTATTACCTTGTCAGTTGATAATAAAATATTTGCAGTTGTGCCACCCTGACATTTGAGAATATACACATTTCCAGGCAAAAGTTTTTCAGTTATCTCAACAGATTTAAAACTACAGATATTTATAAAATGTGTTTATATGTATATTCAAACATAACATTATGCCACAGTATTTTATCTTGAATTTCTTATTAAAAAAAGAATTCAGAATGAATTTCGTTTGTTGAATGTTACTTAAGTCATATTCAAAACATATTGTTTTTAAGGTGACTAGATAAACAGTAAAAATAAAAAAAAAATCATGAATCGGTCAATCGTTCTGAATAAATCAAGATTTTATTTGTTTGCCATATCACCCAGCCCTAATGTACATATAATAAAAAATCCAAATTTGTATGGACTAGGAGCATTAATAGCAATATCCTTTTGAGAAATATCAAACTAAACAAAATAACAAATAATGCACATGGTCAAAGACAATAAAAAATGCATTCCTGTAATAGAGGGGAAAAAAACCTGTTTTTCAACAAATATTGAACCCACAGTCTTGTCTGTGTTTGTCTTTGTTTAATGTTCTTTGTTTGTCTTGTGTCTGAGCATATGGCTCTGCCTTTGCTGGTGTTGGCCATGTGCTCCTCCTGTCCCGCCTCCTTGTTTCCTGTTACTGCGCCACACTAATTGTGCTCACCTGATCCTCACACACACACACACACACACACACACACACAAACAAAAGTTATGTGGTGGACAGACAGTAAACCGAACTCTCCCTCCATCTAGTGATGAAAGTGTGATTGAACATGACTCACTCATCTCTTGGTTCAACATGCACAGGCACCGTTAAGTTACAGTTTTTCTCAATCGATTTGACACATTTCTCCAAACTCGGATCACTGTTCTCAAAACAGTTTACTCAGTGATCGGAATACTTTGTAATTGTCCTAAACACATTGTAAGTTTGAAAAATGCAGATGTTTTCATAATAGTTCATACATCCAACCAAAACTTTAATAGCCAATCAGGAAAAAAAACATCACATCTATTTTTATTGTCTTTACACAACAAACGAAACTCTGGAATTTGTCATATTATCAAAAGCACATGGTATGTTTTCAATTATCCCCAAACTTATATTAATACAAAATCTTTTTCAACATGACAATAACTACATTCTGTCATGATCAAAATTTTTCAGTCGACTAGTAGCCTATTTCACCCGACCTTAACACTTTTGGCCACCTGTGGGGGATTTTATAGAGACACAAGGTCATCATTCGAGAGTAAACAGAATAGTATAGATGTGATAATTTGTTGTGAACTTGTACACTCAATGCCAAGAACTTTCAGTATACTTAAAGTTATGAAGGACAGAACTATATCAGTAGCATACAAAAAATTAAGGGCCAAAAAACTCTTTTTACTTTACTAACAACTCGTGCCAGCGCAAACTGTCTTTTGATGTTAAAAAACAACTGTTACGATTTACTAAAGACACTCAGTGAAAAAATAGCACTGAAAAAGTGTGGACAGGGTTATTTTTGTGGCTGACCTTATTGCATATGCATTTGTAGGAGTTTCCCTTTCAGGAGAAAAATTTATGGGAGGAGAGTATTTAAATTAATTATGCAAGGTGATTTACTAAAGTTTGCACTAGTCAATTTACTAGTATTTGCACCATTATTTACCACCCAAAAAAGCATGTCTTAAACCAGATGCTAATTTGCGCTGCTCTCTGTAGATTGCGATGGTCATTATGGAAATGATCCAACTGCGTCTGTTCATTAATTAATCAGAACTTTCCACTCCCATTGGAATTACGCTTTCCACGCTAATTTGCCCTGTTTAGTAAATGTTCAACAGATCAATCCAACATAATTATTTTTATTCTTTGTATCTTGTGCAGAACTGTACTTCAAAAAATTAAATGACTCTTAAAGTAACTGCATACAGACAATTTCACTCAATTATTTACTAGTGACTTTATTTGTGAGAGGAACGCAGTCATCTAGAATTTATCATCACTATCTTCAAGGAGAACTCAAGCGTCCATAGAACAGAATGGCGTTGGAGGGATTATGCCGGATGAAGAACAGGAACGGGTGGTCTGCAGTAAAGGTTTTTGGGGGTGAGGGTAATGAGGCTGTCACACCGACGATGGCAGTGGCTGCAGCCGCTTCGGTTCCTTCCTCATTGACTTCAACAAAGGCTTTATGAATCAACTGCGACAGCACCAGGTCGTTGTTGGAGGACATGCCTGAAAGATTCACCTTCAGCGGGTCAAAAACATCCTCCATTCCCATGCTGATCAGAAGTCTCCTCATGTCGTCATAGATTACCTCAATCTTAAATTTGGGCAGCGAGACTTGAACTTTCTCTAGATTCATCTTGCTGGGTTTGGTCCACTCCAGGAGCTTCTCGTAGGTCACTGCCTTTTCAAGCTGGACAATAACAGAGACATGTTAATGTTTGTGTATTTGCATAAACTGGGGTCTGTTTGTACAGCATCAATGATGTGATGATTATTTCGGCCATTTCATTCAAACAAAATGTTTGTGGAGACAAACTTGAATACACCTCTTTAATGGCTTAAATATATGCAATATAAACCATATAAAAGCTGATATATATCAGTAATATTTTTTTTAAACTGAACAGTTTATTATGTATCATATTTGATACATCAGGCTTTTATGGCCCATATGATATAGTGAGAATATGGAGAAAAAACAGCTCAATTTTATTCACAGGCCCAAATATGCAAAAATATGCCATTTGGTGCAGATGCTGATATTTATATGGCCAAAATGTAAGATGAAATTCTGATGCTTGTTATGTAAATCAGTGCGATGTTTGTAAAAGTACAGAAGACTACTGACATGAAATGCATTCAAATATCAGTCATTACTCTACAATATGGCTTAGTAGGATGATATTTAAATGCTTAGTTTTATGATCAAAGCTCTGTAGTTTCAAAACACATAATGCAATGCAATACAATGATTGAGATGAACATCTAAACTCATCAAAAGCTTGATGGATCATATTTTATACTTGCATGATTTTTATATATATATAAAACAAAATATGGATAATCAAGTAAACCTAAATTGCTTCAGTCCAGTAAGTGTTCATCGAAAACACATGACTTTATAAAAATCAAGTAAAGATTTCACAATAAAAGACACACGAACCACGACCTGAACGATAATTTTCACTAAATGTTTTATCATGTTGATCATTTAATGGCCCAGAGAAAGAAATTTGCATTAGAAATTTGCATAGCAAATATGACACTGCACACTTTATAGGGTTAAACGGCAACTACAAATAATGAAACACCCCATACTAGCAGAATCTGTGCTGTCTCACCTTCTGAAGGCCAGTGGTGTCGTCTTCCATCTTATTAGGAAGGATGATCAACATACTTAGATTCCTCCCAACATACGGCAGCTCCAGAACCTGACTGTTCATCTCTGGGATGAAGGCCAGAGGAAACTTTGCCTCTTGATGCATCATCTTCACTGGTTTAGTTTGAATCTGCAAAACATCAGTGGAAACACTTTATAACCCCTCAGATTTCATCATGACTGTTAAAAATATTTTAACAAAGAGCATGAAATCTCACCTTGTTTATCTTAAAAAGCCCATCTTTGGTGGCTTCCTTTGGGAATTTCTTCTCCCAGTTCCCCTTGAAGTAGATGGCGTTCACCAAAACCAATTTGGTCGATGCATTGACACCTCCCTGTGGCACCAAGTCCTTGATCTTCTCTAAAATACAAATGGAAATTGTTCACTTTAAACATTGATTTGAATTGATTCAGGCCGAAATGAATTGACTGAATCTCTAACACTATATTGTTACTTAAATCTAATTCAATAAACACGATTAAAGAATCCGTCTCATAGTTCTTATGGAAATGGCCAAAAAAAGTGTATTCATGCCAGAGTGTTATGTACAGCAGGGGACGGAGACACAGGTATAGTTAATATACAGTTTATTGAACAACCAGAGATCGATGGCAGAGTGCAGGTGAGTGGAAGCAGGTTAAGTTTGTGACTGAAGATGATACTGGATCTGATACTTGTCTTTATCTTTTCCAGAGATCATGGAAGCAGGCAGGCATGGAGCAGACAAAACACGAAGACACTCACAGGAGACAAGGAGACACTAGGAGTCACATGGAATGCTGGATACAGGTAAGTAGTTAGTTAGCAGAGTCCTTGAGGTAAGCATCACAGGTAGGTATGCGTTAATGAGACTGGACAGTGACTGAGTGCTCTGGAGTGTCTTTTATGCTGCTGCGGTGATGAGTGCTGATGCGTGTCAGGTGTGGCTAGTTAATACTCAGGAGAGGGAATGCGTTGTGATTGTGTGAGTCTGTGACATTACCCCCCCTCGACGGTCCGTTCCTGAGGACCGTGGACCCAGACGTCATGGTGGTCGACCCCTGCCACGTGGAGCTGATTGGTTAGGATGTCTGGCATGGAAATCATCGAGGAGACTTGGATCGAGAATATCATTCCTGGGAACCCATGACCGCTCGCTCGCAAACCTTGGGGACAACCCGGCGGGGTGTTGGCAGAGGCATTCGGCTCGGGGAGTGTCTCAGCGGACCAGGTAATGGGGCTGACAAACAGTTTCTCAGGGATGATGGGCTCTGGATCATCTGTGCTTTCTTTAGGACTATGAATATGGGACAGAGCATCGGCCTTTACATTCTTTGACCCAGGATGATAGGAGATGGTAAAGTGGAATCTGGTGAAGAACATGGGCTAGCTGGCTTGGCGTGGGTTCAGTCGTTTTGCGTCCCGTAAATACTCCAGATATTTATGGTCTGTCAGCACTGTGAATGGGTGTTTAGCTCCTTCGAGCCAATGCCTCCACTCTTCCAGGGCGAGCTTGATGGCCAACAGTTCCCGGTTCCCGATGCCATAGTTGACCTCTGCCGGGTTGAGTTTGCGGGAGAAGAAGGCACATGGATGGAGTTTACGGGGATTCCCCTGCTGCTGGGATAACACCGCTCCCACTCCTGTGGTTGAGGCATCAACTTCGACGACGAAAGGGAGATCTGAATCTGGGTGGGCGAGGAGGGGGGCAGTTTTAAACGCAGTTTTCAGGGTGTTAAAGGCTTGTGTGGCGGCTGGAGTCCAGGACAGAGACTTGGGCTTGTTTCTGAGAAGGCTTGTGAGTGGGCTGGTGATAGAGCTGTAACCTTGGATGAATCTGCAGTAGAAATTTGCAAAACCTAGGAACCTTTGTAACTCTTTCACGGATGTGGGAACAGGCCAGTCTTGGACAGCAGTTACCTTCCTCTCGTCTATGCGGATGCCACTGTGGTCGATGTTATATCCTAAGAACTGCACTGAGGGCTGATGGAAACTGCATTTTTTGGCTTTGAGGTAGAGTTGAAAGTCCCTCAGGTGTTGAAGGACCTCCGCAACATGGTGGCGATGGTCGGCCATGCTCCGGGAGTAAATCAAAATATCGTCTATGTAGACCAGGACTGATTTGTGCAGGAACTCCCGGAGCACCTCATGCATGAAGTCCTGGAATACGGAGGGGGCGTTGACAAGTCCATACGGCATTACCAGGTACTCATAGTGGCCGGTAGGGGTCACGAAGGCTGTCTTCCACTCGTCCCCCTCACGTATCTGGATGAGGTTATACGTGCTGCGGAGGTCCAACTTGGTGAGCACAGTGGCGCCGGGTAGATGTTCCAGCGCTGATGGGACAGAGGAATTGGATAGCGGAATTTAATGGTGATCTTGTTCAAAGCTCTGTAGTTGATGCAGGGCCGCAAGCCACCGTCCTTCTTCACCACGAAGAAAAAGCTTGAAGCAGTGGGGGAAGTAGACTGGCGTATGTAGCCCTGTGACAGAGCTTAGTTTATGTACTCCTCCATGGCCTTCTCCTCCGGGAGGGAAAGGGAGTAGATTTTCCCTCTGGGCACTGGCTCACCGGGGATCAGGTCGATTGCGCAGTCCCATGGCCGATGGGGAGGCAGCTTGGAGGCTTCTTTTGGACAGAAGACATCACTGTAGTGGGAGTAACATGCAGGGATGTCCGTAGAATGTTTTGGACTTTCCACAGAAGTAGCGTAGACCTGGATTTTCTCAGAGCTTAGAAGACTTGACACAGGAAACTCGAAAGCAGAGACTTGAATGTCTTTGGAACTTGGACGACTTGGAGCAGGAAATTCAGGAACAGAAACTCAGGGTTCCTAGAACTTGGACGACTTGGAGCAGGAAACTCAGGAGCAGAGACTTGGATTTCTTTGGAACTTGGACAACTTAGAATCAGGAACTCAATGAAACAGTCAGGAAAGCATTCGTTACCCCACTTCAGAATCTCTCCTGTCTTCCAGGAGATGATGGAATCATGCTGCTCAAGCCAGGGGCACCCAAGAATCACTAAATCAATTGATTCCTCCAGAACCAGCAGATGAATCTCTTCCATGTGGAGGATACCGATTTGGAGGTGAAGAGGTCCAACACAGTGATGAACTTGACAAAGTGGTTTTCCAGTTACCGAGTGAATCTGGTAAACTTTCGGCGTAGCAGTAGTTTTGAGCTGGAGCTGGCGACAGAGGGCACCGGAGATGAAGTTTCCAGCTGACCCAGAATCGAGGAGGGCATTGACTGGAAGACATAAATTAGCAGCAGTAAGGGTTACAACAATAGTGAGTGGTTTCATCTTATTCAACGTAGGCATGTTAACACTCACCATGGGTTGTACTGGACAAGTGGGGCATTCAGAGATGTAATGCCCAGCATGACCCAGAGATTCTGGGTCAGCCTCCTCTGTCGCTCAGCAAATGAAAGACGTGAGTGTTCTATTTGCATGGGTGGTTCTGGATGGCTGACGGATTCTGGCTGGCGGAGGATGGATGGAAATAATGGCTGGCTCTGGTGCTCTTCGAGACACAGCTGCGTATGAGTGGCGAATCTGATGGATAGCTGGATGAACTTCTTGAGCCCGATGGAGTCCTCGTATGCAGCGAGATGCAACCGCACACGTGGATTGAGGCCTTGACGATAGGTGGTGATAAGGGCTTGTTCATTCCAACCACTTGCTGCAGCCAGGGTACGGAACTGAATGGCATAATCAGACTTAGACATGAGACAATGTTTCACTTTGCATAATCTCTCCCCGATGGATGAATCCCAGGCTGGTTTCCCAAAAACTTCCTTGAAGTGGGAAATGAAACTTGATAGCGATTTAATGACCGGATTTTTCTGTGTCCAAAGTGGTACAGCCCAGCGGAGAGCTCTTCCTTCCAGTTGAGAGATGATGAAAGCCACCTTTGCGCTGTCATCGGGATACAAGTGTGGTTGCATCTCCAGGACCAGCGAACACTGCAGGATGAATCCGTTGCAGTCCTCCGCCAGGCCAGTGAAGGGCGCCGGTTTGGCCATGGGACTGGCGATCGCCGATGGCGAAGGAGATGCAGCGGTGAATGCGGAAGTGGTCGCTGAAGGTGCTGGAGTTGCTGGTGTGGAAGTGCTGGTGAGAGTGCGGCGAAGCGCAACAACGAGGTCTTGAAATGGATCTGGATGACTCATGGTTGTTCTGACAGTGTTGGTCCGGTCTTCTGTTACATACAGAAAGGGACGGAGACACAGGTATAGTTAATATAGAGTTTATTGAACAACCAGAGATCGATGGCAGAGTGCAGGTGAGTGGAAGCAGGTTAAGTTTGTGACTGAAGATGATACTGGATCTGATACTTGTCTTTATCTTTCCCAGGGATCATGCAGGCAGGCGTGGAGCAGACGAGACATGAAGACACTCACAGGAGACAAGGAGACACTAGGAGTCACATGGAACGCTGGATACAGGTAAGTAGAAGTTAGCAGAGTCCTTGTGGTAAGCATCACAGGTAGGTATGCATTAACAAAACTGGACAGTGACTGAGTGTTCTGGAGTGTCTTTTATGCTGCTGTGGTGATGAGTGCTGATGCGTGTCAGGTGCGGCTAGTTAATACTCAGGAGAGGGAGTGCATTGTGATTGGGTGCATGTAGATCCTGGCGTGTCTGTGACACGGAGCGGACCTTGGGATGGGGAGGGTGACTGACTGACCAATTTTCTCTTGGCTGTGGGGTAACCAGCCTTCAAGAGGGACAGCCACTCGTTTATTCTATACAAGTCCGTTGGAGCTCTTCCTCCCCAACACCGCAATGGCCTGATATCGACACTTCTGCGCTGTACGCAGACTTCCATAAGGCAGACAGATTTCACCGTCCCCAGGGACGGGCCATCATTTCAGGCTGGGAAAGCAGGTTGGGGAAGCATGGAGCTTTAGACACGCAACTCATTTTTGTGACTTTGAAAATTTTCGAGATGGTACATGCCTTCACCCTTTTTCAAATAAATGATCGCATTCCAAGTGCTTCTGCCAAAACCGCATTTCCGTATACTTCAAAAAGCTTATGCTGAATGTCCTATGCCTTCTCTATTCTACTTATGGAGCGAACGGGGCGGCAGTTACATTTTTTCAAGTAGAATAGAGAAGGCGTAGGACAGTGGAAGCTTTTTGAAAATGACCGATTGTTTCGCTATAAGACCCTTTTTCCTTGTCTTGTATCATTTAAAGCCCTTTGAAGCTGCACTGAAACTGTAATTTTAACCTTTAACAGTGAAGGCCATTGAAGTCCACTATAAGGAGAATAATCCTGGAATGTTTTCATCAAAAACCTTAATTTCTTTTCATCTCAAGAAAGACATGAACATCTTGGATGACATGGGGGTGAGTAAATTATCAGGAAAATTTTATTTGAAAGTGAACTAATCATTTGAAAAGCAGCAACCCTCCCCCCAAAAAACAAACAAACAAACAAAAACAAAAACAAATAATTATTTGTAGATTTAGCTCATGCTGAATTTCACCTTGTGTTTTTTTCTCCACCCATTTGTTGATGGTGGCACGAGCAGCCTCTGATTTGGTCCTGAAGTCCACCTTCTCCAGTCCGGCTTCATAGTATCTTTTTGTGTCATTGAGGAATTTCTGTAATACAGCAAATCGATTGAGGTGCAAATGATATTAGAGCTGAGAACATTTCCAGAACCTTCAGTGAATAAACTTCACTTACCTCAGTCAAACTGGTCTTACCTCAACAAACTGGTAGGATTGCTCTCCGTAGAGGCGGTTGGCAACACTCAACACATACGGGACTCCTGCTTTGTTCATCTCACTCATAAACTTGTTGAAGCTGGAATGAATTTGGTCCACTGAATGATGAGGTACTGGAGTTGCAGCGTCAAGATTGAGAGGGTTTTTAAAGCCCAAGACCTGCACGGCATTAAGATAACCTCACTCTTCTGTTAAGTTCAGCATATAGTATGAAAATACAGCATATGATAGTTTAACTTTACTGAAAATGATGATGCAACAAACACACAAATTTTAAATTCTGAACAACTGCTTAAGTGTGAGATCACCTGAATCATCTGAGCTGCTGTGTTTCCTCTTGCACCAAGCGACACCATGGCCAGAGCCGAGGAGATGCTGACAGGAGAGTAGAACACATTTCCTGATGCGTTTTCTCCACTGATCTTCTTGAACAGGTTGAGGGAGAACTGAGTGTTTGCTGAAGACAAAGCCTCCATTTTCACAAGCTGTGCAAGAAATAGTAGTTTGAATAACAGCAGATTGAAGGTGGACATGTCTTCATCGTGACACACAATTTAGTTCAATTAGATCTGTTTTAATACACAACTTTTCTTACTGTGTCAGTTATCATTTAAATTGCATGCATAAAAGTACCTCAGAAAGCATTACCTAGAGTTATCGGCAGAAATGTTGAAGCTTCAGTGTGTCCGTCTGTCCGAAGTGAATGAAGCGCTGGTTATGTGTGTCAGTCTAATAAATGCTGCCTCACCCTAAAACGGCCAGCCTTTAGGCCAAATCAGCTTGTAACATCCCTTGAAATGATTAAATTAATGTTTATCCACCAGGAAAAGCATCAGACTTAAATTATGTTTAATTCATTTGTTTATCATAAGTAAAGCAAATAAAACTGTGTGTACCTGAAGGCATTAACCTGAACTCAAGAGAGATGCATGATAATTGCCTTAATCATACTTAGTCATTCTTAATTAATGTGTACAACCCAAAAATGGATTAGCTGATAAGGGTTGGAAGTAGGTGTCTCTGTGAGACTTTTACAAAACATAATAGGAACATAACAAAAATGATTATCCTCATAGCCACACACCCAAAGTAAATATACTTGTCCAAACAATTGTTTGGGTTACAGTTATTAGGTGTTCATGTCAGTTGGTTGCATAAAACAGGTAATGTATAATATAACCCAATATTTATGTATAAACAATGTTAATATATATATTGTTTATATATATATTAACATTAAAACTTGTTTGTTTAACACATCCCACGGATGATCGATTGGATTGAGATCTGAATTTGGAGGCCAAGTCAACGCCTCAAACTCCTCAAACCATTCCTGAACCATTTTTGCTTTGTGTCAGGAGCATTATCCTGCTGAGAGAGGCCACAGCCACCAGGGAATACCGCTTCCATGAAAGGGTGTACATGGTCTGCTACAATGCTTAGGTAGGTGGTACGTGTCAAAGTAACATGTACATGGATGGCAGGACCCAAGGTTTCCCAGCAGAACATTGCCCAAAGCATCACACTCCCTCCGCTGGCTCGCACACGCACCCGGCCATCCACGTGATGTAAAAGAAAACGTGATTCATCAGACCAGACCACCTTCTTCCATTGCTCCGTGGTCCAGATCTGATGCTCACGTGTCCACTGTTGGCTCTTTCAGTGGTGGACAGGGGTCAACATAGGCACCCTGACTGGTCTGGGTCTATACAGCCCCATACACAACAAACTGATGCACTGTGTATTCTGACACCTTTCTATCAGAACCAGCATTAACTTCTTGAGCAATTTGAGCTACTGTAGCTCGTCTGTTGGACCGGACCACATGGGCCAGCCTTCGCTACCCACGTGCATCAGTGAGTCTTGGCTGCCCATGACCCTGTCACCGGTTCACCACTGTTCCTTCCTTGGAGCACTTTTGACAGATCCTGACTACTACAGACTGGTAACACTCCACAAGAGCTGCAGTTTTGGAGATGCTCTAACCCAGTCGTCTAGCCATCACAATTTGGTACTTAAAAAACTCACTCAAATCCTTACGCTTGCCCATTTTTCCTGCTTCTAAAGTCAACTTTGAGGACAAAATGTTCACTTGCTGCCTAACATACCCACCCACTAACAGGTGCCGTGATGAAGAGATAATCAGTGTTATTCACTTCACCTGTCAGTGCTCATAATGTTATGCCTGATCAATGTATATATATAAATACATATATACACACACACTGAATGTACATACAAGCCAAGTCAGAAAGTCAACTTTATTTCTAAAGCACTTTATACAGTATAGATTGTTTCACAGCAGCTTCAAAATAGTAACAAATTCAAATTCAGCTGTAAAGCATCTCTAGCAAGCCAATAGTGTCATTATACAGCTCAAATCAGTTCAGTATTGATTCAGTTCAGTTCAATACCTTTGTAAAAGTCATGAGTTGTGCATACATACTGTATATACAGTGTATTTGTGCAAATGTACAAGTGACTGCTATGACAAACTCCTGTACACAATTGTTTTACCAAGTTCAGGATTATGTTTGAGGATTTCTCAGAAAACTGCATTTTCTGGAAGCTTTTTTTCAAGGCAAATTAAAACTACTTTTTAATTGTCATAATTCACAATTTATGAATACAGTGCAACAACAAAAACGGAGGATTTTATATATATATATATATATATATATATATATATATATATATATATATATATATATATATATATATATATATATATATACTATCCCTTTAAAAACAAACGTTACATCATTTTAAATAATAACAATTAACTCTCACTAAAAACACTGTGAACATTGAACATACTTGTGTTTGTTACCATAATCATACAGACTGTTGTTCCTAAAACACGCAACAATTGGGCAGTTAAAGGGTTAGTTGATCCAAATATGAAAATTCTGTTCCAAACCTTTTTCTTTAATCTTTCATCACCAATGAAGATCTTTTTGATGAAATATGAAAGCTTTCTGTCCCTCCAGAGCGCCTACATAACAAACTTTGATGCTACAAAAAGTTCATAAGAGATTATAAACCTAATCCATATGAACTGAATGGTTTAGTCCAAATTTGGACGAAGAATCTTGATTGCTGAAGAGTCTTGATTGCTTTATATGATGAACAGGCTTTTATTCACATAATCATTCATCAACTCACACATCAGTTGTGGTAAATGGAGTGTGAGAACCAATGAGGTTCTTTTTCGTGTTGAAGCACGTTTGAGCTTCATCAAGAGTTTTGTTCTTGTGTGTCAAGCAGTTTTGGTTGAGCTTCTGTTTATGTGAGTTGATCAATGTTTATATGTGAATAAAAGCCTAAATTCAATCTGTTCATCAGTTAAAGCGATCAAGTCTCTTCTGAAAACTTGGACTAAACCAGTTTTACCATCTCTAGTGTCTGTTCCGTAGCTGTGTATGGAGGGACAGAAATCTCTCAGATTTTATCAAAAAGATCTTTATTTGTGTTCCGAAAATAAACGAAAGTCTTACAGGTTTTGAACGACATGAGGGTGAGTAATTAATGACAGAATTTTATTTTTGGTTGAACTAACTCTTTAAGGTTACAGATTTTGTTGTTAAATGGGCTCTGATGATTTCTGACAAGTCACCCATTTCACACATGGTTTGTACTAAACATTACTGAAAACCACTTATACGGCACTCATATACAAACTAGAGAATTAAATAAAAGATAATTGCAATGTTTGTGTTTTCACTGTAGACTACACAAATTATATTAACCCTTATAATAATAGGTGTTCGTGTTCACATTATTTTGTCCAACCCCTGTATTTTAATTAAAAAAATGTCACATCAGAACTAAATGTAGCTCAGAGAAAATACAAGTTATATATTCGTGTCACAGTGTAGAATCTGAAGAGCTGTTGCATTCAGTGCAGCAGGAAGCAGGAGAACAGAGAACAGCAGAGGAACAGGAAGCTCTGGGTGACACTCTGAGCACCGTTATATGTGGAGCTCGGTGTAACACTGGTAGCACTGTTATATGTGGTGTGCTGGGTGACACTGTTATTAACATTATGTGTGATGTTCTGGGTGACGCTGTTATTACCGTTATACGTGGAGCTCAGGGTGACACTATTATTACCGTTATACATTGAGCTCGGGGTTACACTGTTATTACCATTATACGTGGAGCTTGTGGTGATGCTGTTATTACCGTTATACATTGAGCTTGGGGTTACATTGTTATTACCGTTATACGTGGAGCTCGTGGTGACACTATTATTACCGTTATACATTGAGCTCGGGGTTACACTGTTATTATCATTATACGTGGTGTTCTGGGTGACGCTGTTATTACCGTTATACGTGGAGCTCGGGGTGACACTATTATTACCGTTATACATTGAGCTCGGGGTGACACTATTATTACCGTTATACATTGAGCTCGGCGTTACACTGTTATTACCATTATACGTGGTGTTCTGGGTGACACTGTTATTAACATTATGTGTGATGTTCTGGGTGACGCTGTTATTACCGTTATACGTGGAGCTCAGGGTGACACTATTATTACCGTTATACATTGAGCTCGGCGTTACACTGTTATTACCATTATACGTGGTGTTCTGGGTGACACTGTTATTAACATTATGTGTGATGTTCTGGGTGACGCTGTTATTACCGTTATACATTGAGCTCGGGGTTACACTGTTATTACCATTATACGTGGAGCTTGTGGTGATGCTGTTATTACCGTTATACATTGAGCTTGGGGTTACATTGTTATTACCGTTATACGTAGAGCTCGTGGTGACACTATTATTACCGTTATACATTGAGCTCGGGGTTACACTGTTATTACCATTATACGTGGTGTTCTGGGTGACACTGTTATTAACATTATGTGTGATGTTCTGGGTGACGCTGTTATTACCGTTATATGTGGAGCTCGGGGTGACACTATTATTACCGTTATACATTGAGCTCGGGGTTACACTGTTATTACCATTAAACGTGGTGTTCTGGGTGACACTGTTATGACCATTATACATGGAGCTCGTGGTGACGCTGTTATTACCGTTATACATTGAGCTTGGGGTTACATTGTTATTACCGTTATACGTGGAGCTTGTGGTGACGCTGTTATTACCATTATATGTGGAGCTCGGGGTGATGTTATTAACGTTATACGTGGAGCTCGGGGTGATGCTGTTATTACCATTATATGTGGAGCTCAGGGTGATGTTATTAATGTTATACATGGAGCTCAGGGTGACGCTGTTATTACCGTTATACGTAGAGTTCGTGGTGATGCTGTTATTACCATTATATGTGGAGCTAGTGGTGACGCTGTTATTACCGTTATACGTAGAGCTCGTGGTGATGCTGTTATTACCATTAAACGTGGAGCTCGGGGTGATGTTATTACCGTTATACGTAGAGTTTGTGGTGATGCTGTTATTACCATTATATGTGGAGCTCAGGGTGACACTGTTATTACCGTTATACGTAGAGTTTGTGGTGATGCTGTTATTACCATTATATGTGGAGCTAGTGGTGACGCTGTTATTACCGTTATACGTAGAGCTCGTGGTGATGCTGTTATTACCATTATACGTGGAGCTCGGGGTGATGCTGTTATTACCGTTATACGTAGAGCTCGTGGTGATGCTGTTATTACCATTAAACGTGGAGCTCGGGGTGATGTTATTACCGTTATACGTGGAGCTCAGGGTGACGCTGTTATGACCGTTATACATGGAGCTCGGGGTGACGCTGTTATTACCATTATACATGGTGTTCAGTGTGAAATTTGTATTGGCAGCACCATTACACAGGTTCCCCTCACAACATCTGATGACAGTAACATTGCTAACCGATGTTGAGGAAGTACAAAAAGATTTAGAGATACAGCCTTTTCCAACAACTGATTGGTTTCCGGAAGCCTCTGATGAAGAGAGAGAAAACAAAGGTTAGTCTGAGCTTTACTCGTCTTCTTTGTTCAGTCTTCTTCCTTTTCCAGGTTCTCACCTGTTTGTGTGAAGCAGTGGTCTTCACTCCCTGAACAGTTTAATATGTTTGTGCAGTTCTGCCCATCACAAGAGAAACATATCTTTCCATTGGGGACATCAGAGGGATCTACAGGAGGGGGAAAAGTATTTTTTTACGTTATATTCTGTACAAAATACAAAATATATCTGTTGAAACACCACTCCTGGTCACTGCTCCATTCAATCAATACACGAACAAGAAACACTCTGTATTTTATTTCCTGATTGAATGTCCTTTTGAAGAACTTTAGTGTTGACTTTAAAGAAGATACCTGGAGCATTTTGGTTGTTACACCGGTCTGTGTTACAGCAGGAAGAAGTGTTCTTTACAATGCCTGTGTTTATGGATCCACTTTGACAGTCATCAGCACAACCTTTAAATTTCAGCTCTGAAGTATTATTACCTAGAAACATTAATAATACAGGAAAGACCAGTTCAACTGCACATTATTTTGATGGAAAATGTACTTATATATACACTGTAAAAACAAACAAACAAAAAAAAAACACTAGTAAATTCTGCTGAATTAACAAGGCCAAGTTGGTACTAATATCTATTGTGTACTATTTTCATATGCTGACATCCACTATAATAACACTGGTGGTAAAGATGAAACCACAGGATAAACCAAAGTTCTGTCAAGACAACTCTCAAAGTGTTTGGCATGGTAATGTGTCATGATCACCAGCTGGAGTGCCTGTGAATGCCACCAGGGGGAACTCCACCAAGGACTTTCACCATTTCAACAAGGACTTCATTTCCCATCATCCTTTTCCTGGACTCATCTACTATTATTGTTTTTCACCTCTGTCTCATTTTGTATCATTACCGTATCATTACCCTCATCAGTTCTGTCTATAAAAGCCAGGTCAACTCAGTCACTCTTTGCTAGATCTTGCAGGCAGGATGATATCTGGTCAAGGCGGAGCCAGAGGGACAAGGGAGCCTGGTGAGATTTGAACAATACAAGCCAAGTGTACTGTACGTTACAGAAAATCCACCATCATGCATGAGGCAAAGAGATGACGATTCAGCCCCCCTCCCCCATCAGATCTATCACCAATTCATGTGTACTGATGCTTCTCCGAAGAGCCATAGGAACCGCCCACATATATATGCTATCTATGTGTACCTGGCCCTTTAGTTTTGTTTGAGCATAAGAAATGGGGCATATGCTTGGTCTTGGTGGACTAGATCTGCCTACGCAGTATTCCCTTAAGCAGATCTAGCCTTTTAGAAATTGTTGGCTGCCATGAGGTGCATATAAGGCACGTGAAGCACATCTCGCAGTGTAGACCTGTGTCTGTGTGTGTTTTTTTTTTTTTTTTTGAGGGGTGTCCCTAGTGATCTACCAATGTGGTGGTATCTACACAAAGAGTCTGGGGAACATAATACAATCCATGGAGGAGTGGAAGGTGGGAGGAGCACGTGAAGAGCCAGGAGGTGGAGGAGCTGGATGTTGAGCCACAGGCCAGCTAGGACGAGGCCCCAGGGTGGAGTCGAAGGCAGGAGGAGCCATGGTGGATTTGACTTGATGGAATGACCGATGAAGATGATGCCCCAGATAATAGAGACCCAGGTGTAGCCGATAAGCCAAAAAGCCCACGTGACACTGATTGTATTGGAGATGGAGCTGCAGCGATGAGTGTCCGAGGTGGAACCGGTGAACAAGAGGATAGAGGTTGAGTCGGTGGAACAGAGGACAAAGGCAGAGGCAGGGAAGGGCGGAGCCATATGGAGCCAAAGGAGCAGGCAGGACGATGTCTGGCCAAGGCAGAGCCAGAGGGATGAGGGAGTCGGTGTAGCCATATGGCCGATGGTTTTCGTTGGATCCGAGGGAGGAAGGATTAAAGGCCGAGCTGATGTGTCAACAGGCCAAGGTGGAGCAATGGGCACAGAGGCTGGAGGCGGAGCCAGGGGATCCTCTGTGCTGGATGGAGCTGGTGGCCTGAAGACACTGAGCCAGTCTTCACAATATGTGAGAGATGCAGAGGGGCTAAAGGGCACCAGCGGAGGTGGGGTTGAGGAACTGGCTGTTTGAGGAGGCGGGAGAGGGAGGCTGGATGGGCATTCTGGAGATACAGGGGGCGCTGGAGAAACAGGAAATGTTGGAGATACAGGAGCACTGGGTATAACCTCTCCTACAACCTCTCCAAAAAAGTAAATTAAATCCTCCCCAAAAATGTCTTGGAGTTTCTCAAAATAATTAAGAGCTCAAAAGGCCAAGTTGAGCTCACACACAGTGGCGAGGTAGTGGGCGGGGCTATCCAGAAGCACTGCCTCTGCGATTCGCAGTGTTACACCTGGTCAGACACATGTTCTGGAACAGGTTCAGAGGTGATAACTACTTCCAATCTCTTCCTCGGTTCGGGCTCGTCCATCGTGGCAGGCCAACTCTTCTCAAAATTCATCATGGGCATACAGAAAAAACAACAACAACAGCAGCAACACAGAGGGGTTAGTGTAGCCCCTCCAGTTCGCACCTGCGTGATCCAAGCAGGACGTGAACCCTGGCCCGTCCGCATGGGAGTCGGACACGCTACAAGGAGGCTAAACGCTGCAACCTCTAGCGTCAGTCGCTAGAGCATCTCTTGAGATCAGAGGAGTGAGGTTTACTCACACAGCGACTACTAGTTGGCCTCCGTTACACTCACCCCCCTAAACCTCACTCCCTTCTGGGTCACGGCACCAATGTAGCCCCTCTAATTTGCACCTGCCTGCTCCAAGCAGGATGCGAACCCTGGCCCGTCCACATGGGAGTTGGACACTCTATCAAAGAGGATAAAGGCTGCAACCTCTAGCGTCAGTCATTAGAGCATCTCTTGAGATCAGGAGTGAGGTTTAGCGACTACTAGTTGGCCTCCGTTACACTCACCCCCCTAAACCTCACTCCCATCCGGGTCATGGCACCAATGTAGCCCCTTTAGTTCGCACTTGCCTGCTCCAAGCAGGACGCGAACCCTGGTCTGTCCACATGGGAGTCGGATGCTCTAACAAGTAGGCCAAAGGCTGCAACCTCTAGTGTCAGTCATTAGAGCATCTCTTGAGATCAGGAGTGAGGTTTAGCGACTACTACCTGGCCTCCATTACATAAGCAATAAAGATGTTGTCTTATTTACAACATGTCCGCCATGCTGGACTACTGCGTCTTCTGAGGCAATGTCAAAAATGTAGGAGGCTGGTACGCGTGGCTTTATTCCATCCTGTCATCTCCACCGGTCTCAAAACATTGTGATTTTTGGCTCGAGTGGCACTTGGAACAATAGAACTTTGTTTCTGCAACAACTCAGCATGTTTTGTATAACAACATCTGACATGTTTGTGTTTTACATGGTTTGAGAAAGTGACATAGGCTATACCACGGAAAATTTGATCAGTGCAGACTTAAACGGATTTCCAGAAATGTGATTTGAATAATATATAATTTGAAAGCAGTAATCTATATAGAATATTCTGTGATACACTTTTTAAATTCTGCCAGCAGTTACTGTGTGTAACAAGTTAAATTTACTGTGTTTCAGCACCAGTAAATAATACCAGCATCTCCATCAGTCAAATATAACAGTCCAATTGAATTTATCATACTGGACTTACCATCTTGTGACACTTCTGTAGAACTCACACACTGAGATCCATCGGAGCATGTTTGTGCCGTTTGATTTGCACAAGTACCGTTCAGACTCGTGCAATTATAACAGGTGAGAGAGTGTCCTTCAGGAATAAAACAGACACAGTGAGACATCAGTGATCTGCATTTGTACTTAAAAAACATTACAAACACCATTTGTCTTTGTACCTGCAGTGAAAAGAATGAACAGAAGAAAAACTGAGATTCGCAGATCCATCTTTGACCAGGAGGTGAATGAAATAACGCTTCTGTTTCAGTGTCCAATTTGAAGCTTACCTGAAGGGGAGGGTCTTCATGAGAAAATGAAAGTTACACATTTCTTGGAGCAGAAACCTCCGTTTACATCATTTACTTGCCAGTAAAGGTACATGTAAATAACACCCTGGGGTAAATATGCAGATTTTCAAGGTTCATTGTTTAGTTTTTACCTATTCAGTGGTGAGGCATTGAGAAACCAGATTTATTTATTTATTTTTTTGCGTGAGCACTTTAACCATACCTATAACCCACTAGGTCCCAGAACCCAGAGGTGGAGCTGGTTTAGGTCAAACTCCATCCATTATGTCCAGAGAGGGGTATCTGGATGTCATTTGGCTTTGCAGTGAGCGCCACTTGTTCCCGTTTGCCAGATCTGGACCACAAGCAGGCCACAGCAATGCCACTTGTCAGTCAAAAGCACAGCAAACAAACTAGAACTGGATCTTATCTGAGCCACAACACCTTTGTATATTATAAAGTAATCTCAGCCTTAAATTCAGATTTGCTGAAGGAATGAAGAGAACAGAAAAAAGATATGAGCAGAAACACAACAACTTCCAGCCACACAGCCTTAGTTCAGGGTTCACTCTGAGCAGAAACACTATTTTAACATTTCTATTAAAATTCATGCATTTCTTCTGTAACATTATTGTTCTCAAAATTGCTTGATTAGGAAAAACACAGGTTAATAACATTATTTTTTATTATTTATTGCTTATAGCTTGAATTGAAGTTTATATTAAGAGTTTGTGACTAAACCTCGACTAAACCTCAAAACTGTCGAGAAAACAGCAAAACTCATATAGAAGAATAAGTACAGTGTTTTTTAGTCAAAACATGATATTTGTAAAGGTTAATGTTTTATGTATTTGAGAAGCAGAGAAAAGCTTCTTTGGTATTTGCCGTATAGTCATAGCCAATACAGCTTTTGCGTAACACTTCATCTTTTATAACTCAAGCTTTTTGCCAAATATTAAATGACAGTAAAAATTGAGCGCCCACTAGCTACAATAAACTTGGTAACCTCTAAGTTGATAAAACTTAAAGGATAAGTTCACCAAAAAATTAAAATTCTCCTTAGACGGCAATATAATCGTCACTTTCAAGGTCCAGAAAGGTACTAAAGACATCGTTAAAACAGTCGATGTGACTGCAGTGGTTCAACCTTAATGTTATAAAGCGACGAGAACACATTTTGTGCGCAAAAACAAAACAAAAATAATGACTCTATTCAACAATATCTTCTCTTCTGTGTCATTCTCGTACACCGTTTACATTCAAAGCTTCCAGGTTCTGCGTCTGAATGTGGACTCAGTATTAGCTGATGATTTAACGTCACGTGAGCAGCACAATCCTGCGATCCAACAGCTAATTCAGGCACATTCCCTTGGCATCTGCCGGAAGCTAGTGATTGTAGTTAATAAAAATAGTTTACAAAAAACCCATCGTTTTGCTTCAGAAGGCCTTTATGAACCCCCCGGAGTCATATGGATTACTTTTATGATGGATGAATGCACTTTTTTGGGGCTCTAAAATATTGAGTCCCATTCCCTACCATTATACAGTTTGGAAGAGCCAGGGTATTTTTTTTTAATATATCTCTGATTGTGTTCATCTGAAAGCAGAGTCATGTACAATTGGTATGAGGGTAATAAACCCTTAAAAGCTTTTATGTGTAATGCATTTTAAAGGAATTCATAATGTATTTCTTGATTTAATGTTCTTTAGAAGTAGAGTGAGTGTTGACTTTAATGAGTCATTTGCGCATGGTCAGTAAAGAACAATACCTGGAACATCTTTGGTGTTACAAAGGTCAGTGTCAGCAGAAATAACACATCTTTATAATGCTGAAGTTCGTGGAACCACTTTGACAGTGAACAACACAACTTATAAGCTTCATTTTAGTACTAGTAGTCACCTAAAATATATGAATGATACAGGTAAGACCAGTACAACTGCACATTGTTTTGATGGAAATTTTAATTCTAAAAATGTGAAACCAAACATATGAATCATCTCACAGCTGCAATGCAGAAGAGAAAACCATTTTAAACCATTTTAATACAAATGATATTTCAAGCAAAACAATCTGAGTGAAAACAAATTGCGATTGTACTTGAACAATTCAGCACAGAAATCACGTAGCAATTGTGACAAGTTACATTTTCACCCTTACAGCATCATATAACACTAAATTTTAATACTGGACTCACAAGGTTGTGTTGCCACTGTTAGCTTGTTAGCCTGTTAGTTTAATTTCCTTTCACCTGTCATACATCTGATTGATTTATATATATATATATATATATATATATATATATATATATATATATATATATATATATATATATATATATATATATATATATATATATATATTTTTTTTTTTTTTTACTAAAACCAGGTAATTTAGTTTTAGATAAATTACCGTTTTTGTTATGTTTTATTGACGTCTTTCCGCGAATGAGACTGGACGATAACATGAAACATAAGACATTTCAGCTGTACTGTATCTTTCAACATACTTTCTGACCGTGCATTTATGTTTGAACCTCCTCTACAGGCAAAAAAGCTAAAGATGATAAATCTGTCAGCGCAACTCAAGGCCACAAGAGGGCGCTGTAGGTGCATACAGTGTTTTCCATGCAACATGGACTTTCTCATTGTTCAACATTTTTGTTTGTTTGCATGTGTCAGACAGCTAACATCAGTAACTCCCACAATACTTTTCAATTGTTTTGCCACTACAAAAAATATTTGCATAAAGTGACAAATTTGATATCACTATTGAGATTATATGTGATTATATGTAAGTCGCACGGGTATATTTGTAGCAATATCCAACAATACATTGTATTGGTCAAAATGATCAATTTTTCTTTTATGCCAAAAAATCATTATGATATTAAGTAAAGATAATGTTCCATGAAGACATTTTGTAAATTTATTACTGTAAATGTATCAAAAATGTATTTTTGTGAGTGAATATGCATTGCTAAGGTCTTAATTTGGACAACTTTAAAGACGATTTTCTCAATTTTTTTTTTTTTTTTGCACCCTCAGATCTCGGACAAATATTGCCCTGTCCTAACAAACCATACATCAATGGAAAACTTATTTATCAGCATCAGCTTTCAGATGATGTATAAATCTCAATTTTTACCACTTCCTACAGTTGGTGTTGCTTTGTTAATATCAGTGACATGCAGTGATGTTCTGAAATGATGAGGCAAAGTCCTCACAGTTTGTTTTATAAATAAATATATAAATAAATTCATGCCCCTTACTCTTAATGTTGTCACATTTTTCTCGTTAAATGAACATTACATCAAAAAAGAAACCAAATACTATTCTATTTTGTATATTTGCATTGACAATATAATTAATGTTCTATTTATTAAAACCAAGTCTGTCTCATCAAGTTAGTGTTTTAAGCATTTTTACATTTATTCCAAAATAATAACTAAAGGCACTAACAAGTTAAAAAATATATTTTATTCATGTATTAATGTTCACCTGTTTTTTTTTTAATACTTAACATCAGTCATGCTCGGTAAACACCATCTGTCACAGACACAAAGATGTAGGCTATCTTTAATTTCACCAAGCTGATTGCTCACTAAAAACCCCACAGTCACCATGGTTTTTTAGGTCTTTTCAAGTTTGATTTTGACGTGACATAAAGTGGTGATATCTAAGCAGGTGAGCTGTTTACTTACTTTTCAATTAGTCCTCTATATTAGGGATGTAATGATATTATCAATATCCTGGTATTGCAATAGAAAAATTGTCACCGAGCGACACCATGGCCAGAGCCGAGGAGATGCTGACAGGAGAGTAGAATACATTTGCTGATGCGTTTCCTCCACTGATCTTCTTGAACAGGTTGAGGGAGAACTGAGTGTTTGCTGCAGACAAAGCCTCCATTTTCACAAGCTAGAAAAAAATACCAGTAGGTGGACAACTTGTAACATGGCTAGTAACATCTCTTGTAATTCATGAATAATTATTTCTCTAGTATGAAAGACTTTTTACACATTTAATTTCAGCTAGGATGTTTTAAAATAATTTTGATCTGTTAGTTTTCTGGTAATTTATGATTATTTTAGATAAGAAGTGAGTCCAATCTATACATTTTTTGAGAATGTAACATCTAGCTGACTAAATATTTTAGACGTGAGCAAAACTAGAATTATATTCACTATGGACTGTGTGAGAGAGAGAGTATGATTTAATGCTAAATTGTTAAAGAAAAGGTTTAAGAAAAAAAGTTAACAGAAGAAAAATAAAGACATAATAAATTTTTGAAGGCTTGAAACATTTTATATAAAGGTAATTGTTTTACAAAGTTCAGGATTAACCACTGACTTCCTTAGTAGGAAAAAAAATAGATCGTAAATCTGATCCATATGAAATGAGCAGTTTAGTATAAATTTTTTTGAAGACACTCGATCGCTTTATATGATGAACAAAGCGTCAGTTGCGTAGCTGTTAAAGGTGCAATATGTAATATTTTCTGTTTGCTAGAGGTTGCTAGAGGCCTAGTTAAAAACGGCTGGTGGAAAAGAATTGTGATAGGACTTGGAAAGAAAACATGTTCATGGATGTGATTATTAACGTTACTGTAGTATGAATTAGAGCAGGAGCGAGTGTTGTGGAGCTGAACGAGGAGCTGGAGCGATTGATCAACACACGCCTCACGAGCAGCGGGACTTTTATTATGACACAGTCGCCGGCGCCGCTTCCGCTTTTCCGGTCATGAGTATGAGGTAACGCAGCTCTGTTTATCATATTAGATACATTTGAGAGTGTTGAAAATGATGTTATAACGTTACTCTGTGCGTTCGCTCGGCAGCTGCTGTGAGACACTTACACACTGCAGAAAGATAGATCCATTTTACAATATCATATTAAATGCTGGATGATTGTGTTGATAAATGACATGCAATTAATTTTAAAACGTATCTTATCATGGAGAAAATTATGCATTACTGTTAAAAAAATAATCTGCATCTGATTATGCTATGTTAGCTACTTCACAAAATAGTGTTTTTCTCTGAGGCATGGTAAAGCATGAGACTCGCAAAAAATCAAGAAAATTCGATTTAAACAATAAGACTAAATGTGATGTGTTATATAACGATGATTCGTTTTCTGTCTATAAATATTAATTATGATTAAAAAAATCTGCAAGTAAATGAAATAAGTTATCAAAATCTCGAAAAAATAGGCAGCGCTCTTTGCTCTCAAACGCTAGGGGCGTGTCCTCTGTCGGCGCTGAAACCACACCCACTCGCGAGAGCTGCAGTCTCAACTTGTCTAATGAGTCAAACATACTGATGCATATAAACCAGTGGTTCTCGAACTTTTTTCCCAGTGGGCTGCACAATGGTCCAAGTGCAAGTCTCACGCGCATATAATTTACATATGACGTCACCAATGCAAACCAATCAGATTTAATGTTATGGTATTAGCAGATAATACTATTATTATACCAAGATGTTGCACATAATAAATAACAAATAAAAACTAACTTAATGACATTAGCTTTACAATAATAATCCGTAATGCTCAATGAACACACAAACTGTATATGCAATCACTTTAAGTTGCTATTTAATTCTGTATGACTTTATGACTCTCTTCAACATCATCGCAATAGTCACCAAACAATCACATAAATGCCTTAATAAGCAAATGTTACTCAGCTCTTTTTACAAACAACACTGAGCGCACTGTATGCTAATTACAATGACGATATCAAGAATTCTGTGATGTCGCAATCCCTCGCGCAGCATCGAATCCGCGAGCGCGCGCAGAGTTGGGCTCATCCAGCCGCGGGTGCGCTGATGCGGTTATTTTACTGATTTAAAATACATCAAACAAACACATCGAATTCATAGTTCAGTCTTTTGAAATTGTAGGTTTTGCTTCTCAAGTACTTTACTACAGAGCAAACAGAAAGGCTGCCCATCTCGCTCATTAGGCCTAACAGCAAACTGATTCTTCCATTCTTCTTACCTTTACTGCTGATGCTGCGACTCTTCTTGTGTCGTGTCATTTTATCTTCCACATTTAGCTTTTCTCCTTTAATAATAAATTTGACCATTTTGAGGCTTAAATTTACTAAATTAATGGCTACTGTTTGAATTCTTCCTAAGCGCGCACTTGTGTTTCGTTAACTGAGTGATTGCGTCATTAGCCTACATTGCCTGATGTCTGAAAATAATAAATGCTCACCAAAATTATTTTATATGACAAATAAAGCATTATAGCTCATTTATATATATATATATATATATATATATATATATATATATATATATATATATATTTTTTTTTTTTTATTTCACTTTAAATTAAATTTTAAAACAAAAATAAATTGTATGCTTTTTATTATTATTATTATTATTATTATTATTATTGTGGTCGGCATATCGTGGGCCGCATTTACATTCGTGACGGGCCGCAGGTTGAACCACTGCTCCACACCCATTCAAACGCTTACTGCGCGTGAAGTGTCGCGTCGCGCCACTCGCGCCCAATTACATCAAAAGTATATGCTCACTGGATGTCATGGCAACTGAATCACGGAGGAAAACTTTAAATATCTCGCCTTCGCTTTAATTTCGGACCATCTCCAAAAAGCCATAAAATACTAAGCAAATGATTTTGACATGCGTTTATCAAAGTAGGAAATCCAGATTTTTAATCCCTTACACACAATTACTGCTGTTGAAATACGAAATGGAGGCGGGTCCGGATTGAATTCCCTCCGGGTCCGGATCCGGACCGGAGTCCGGACTTTGAGAAGTGCTGATATAAACAAAAGAATCACGTTTGAGGGTTGCACATTTTAGCAGAGTTACTGTGGACTACCTACTAATTATAACATACGCAAACTCGGTAACTTACACTCATTGGTGGGCACGTAGCGTAGCCTACTGCCGGACTGTTGTCGAGTCGACAAATGACGGTGCCGCGACACGGGAGGAAATAAGACCAAGCTGTATTGTATATTATAACAACCATGTTATATGGATTTGCGTGACGAAGGCATTACTAGCTAAATGTACAAAGGGCTGTATGACTGTAATGACACTCGAAACCATAGGCTCGAGACACAGCGAGTGAACCGCTGTAGAGGCGGCGCCACGCTCGGTGCGTCATCGACAGTTATGTAGTGTTAGGGGAGGGGCTATGCTCGGGGGACGATGTGCGTCATTAGACCCCCGTTTTAGCTCCGCCCAAAAAATCCTGAGCAGAGACTTGGTGAAAAACTGTTTAACGCTCTAACTTCACAATTAAGCATTACTCAATTCACACACTTTGTAATGTGTTTTAGCAATACATTTGTAACATTTATAAAGTGTTTAGAAAGAATTCTCAGAATTGACTTTACAGGGACTTTAATGACAGAATTTAATTTTTGGTTGAACTAACTCTTTAAGGTTACAGATGTTCTTGTTAAATGGGCTCTGATGATTTCTGACAAGTCACCCATTTCACACATGGTTTGTACTAAACATTACTGAAAACCACTTATACGGCACTCATATACAAACTAGAGAATTAAAAAAAAAAAAGAAAGATAATTGCAATGTTTGTGTTTTCACTGTAGACTACACAAATGATATTAACCCCTATAGTATAACAAATAATGTGTTTTTACATTATTTTGCCCAACCCCTGTTATATATTCTGTACAGTGTGTCACAGTGTAGAATCTGAAGAGCTGCTGCATTCAGTGCAGCAGGAAGCAGGAGAACAGAGAACAGCAGAGGAACAGGAAGCTCTGGGTGACACTCTGAGCACCGTTATATGTGGAGCTCGGTGTAACACTGTTAGCACTGTTATATATGGTTTGCTGGGTGACACTCTGAGAACTGTTACGTGTAGAGCTCGGGGTGACACTTATATTGGCAGCACCGTTACACAGGTTCCCTTCACAACATCTGATGACCGTATCATTATTAACCAATGTTGAGGAATCACAAAAAGATTTAGAGACACAGCCTTTTTTAACTGATTGGTTTCCGGAAGCCTCTGATGAAGAGAGAGAAAACAAAGGTTAGTCTGAGCTTTACTCGTCTACCAGTCTTCTTCCTTTTCCAGGTTCTCACCTGTTTGTGTGAAGCAGTGGTCTTCACTCCCTGAACAGTTTAATATGTTTGTGCAGTTCTGCCCATCACAAGAGAAACATGTATTTTCATTGGGGACATCAGAGGGATCTACAGGAGGGGGAAAGGTATTTTTTTTAATGTTATATTCTGTACAAAATACAAAATATATCTGTTGAAACACCACTCCTTGTCACTGCTCCATTCAGTTAATACACAGCAAACAAGAAACACTCTGTATTTTATTTCCTGATTGAATGTCCTTTTGAAGAACTTTAGTGTTGACTTTAAAGAAGATAGTCATTTGATTAGGAAAGCACAATACCTGGAGCATCGTGGTCGTTACACTGGTCTGTGTTACAGCAGGAAAAAGTCATCTTTGAAAAGCCTGTGTTTATGGACCCATTTATACAGCCAAAAGCACAACCTCTCGATTTCACTTTAGAAGTAGTATTACCTAAAAACATGAATGATACAGGAAAGAAAGAAAAACACTGGTAAATCCAACAGCCTTTTTCTACCGATTTAGCTACTAATATCTATTTTGTACCTTTGTAAAATATTGACATCTGCCATAATAACACTGGTGGTAAAGATGAAACCACAGAATAAATCAAAGTTCATCACAAGAAGCTTTTCAACCAGTTGAGATAACTTCTAATATAAAGAAGGTGCACAGTGTCAAACAGCCATGGCCAAAACTATTGGCAATGATATAAATATTGTGTTTTGCAAAGTGCTGCTTCAGTATTTGTATATTGTTTTTTCACATGTTTTTTTGTGGTATACTTGAAAACAAGCATTTCATAAGTTTTAAAAGTGATTCAGAGTTCATTTCAATAAAGCAGTTTCTCCCATCATATTACTAATATGCATTTTAATTTTGCATTATCAACATGAAACCTAGCAGTGTTTCAACACACAGTTAAGGACACATACTATATATACAATATATACTGTATCAATATAATACAAATCCGATTCCAAAAAAGTTGGGACACTGTACAAATTGTGAATAAAAAAGAAATGCAATAATTTACAAATCTCATAAACTTATATTTTATTCACAATAGAATATAGATAACATATCAAATGTTGAAAGTGAGACATTTTCAAATGTCATGCCAAATATTGGCTCATTTTGGATTTCATGAGAGCTACACATTCCAAAAAAGTTGGGACAGGTAGCAATAAGAGGCCGGAAAAGTTAAATGTACATATAAGGAACAGCTGGAGGACCAATTTGCAACTTATTAGGTCAATTGGCAACATGATTGGGTATAAAAAGAGCCTCTCAGAGTGGCAGTGTCTCTCAGAAGTCAAGATGGGCAGAGGATCACCAATTCCCCCAATGCTGCAGCCAAAAATAGTGGAGCAATATCAGAAAGGAGTTTCTCAGAGAAAAATTGCAAAGAGTTTGAAGTTATCATCATCTACAATGCATAATATCATCCAAAGATTCAGAGAATCTGGAACAATCTCTGTGCGTAAGGGTCAAGGCCGGAAGACCATACTGGATGCCCTTGATCTGCATCACATACAGGAATGCTACTGTAATGGAAATCACATCATGGGCTCGGGAATACTTCCAGAAAACATTGTCGTGAACACAATCCACCGTGCCATTCGCCGTTGCCGGCTAAAACTCTATAGGTCAAAAAAGAAGCCATATATAAACATGATCCAGAAGCGCAGGCGTTTTCTCTGGGCCAAGGCTCATTTAAAATGGACTGTGGCAAAGTGGAAAACTGTTCTGTGGTCAGACGAATCAAAATTTGAAGTTCTTTTTGGAAAACTGGGACGCCATGTCATCCGGACTAAAGAGGACAAGGACAACCCAAGTTGTTATCAGCGCTCAGTTCAGAAGCCTGCATCTCTGATGGTATGGGGTTGCATGAGTGCGTGTGGCATGGGCAGCTTACACATCTGGAAAGGCACCATCAATGCTGAAAGGTATATCCAAGTTCTAGAACAACATATGCTCCCATCCAGACGTCGTCTCTTTCAGGGAAGACCTTGCATTTTCCAACATGACAATGCCAGACCACATACTGCATCAATTACAACATCATGGCTGCGTAGAAGAAGGATCCGGGTACTGACATTTGGCGCATCATAAAGAGGAAGATGCGACAAAGAAGACCTAAGACAGTTGAGCAACTAGAAGCCTGTATTAGACAAGAATGGGACAACATTCCTATTCCTAAACTTGAGCAACGTGTCTCCTCAGTCCCCAGACGTTTGCAGACTGTTATAAAAAGAAGAGGGGATGCCACACAGTGGTAAACATGGCCTTGTCCCAACTTTTTTGAGATGTGTTGATGCCATGACATTTAAAATCAACTTATTTTTCCCTTAAAATGATACATTTTCTCAGTTTAAACATTTGATATTTCATCTGTGCTGTATTCTGAATACACTTACGCATTTGGCAGATGCTTTAGCTTTTATTCGATCCATTATACTATACATTTGTATGTGCAATCCCTGGGATCGAACCCATGACTTTGGCATTGCTAGTGTTATGCTCTAACCACTGAGCTGCAGGAAAGATAATAAAATATGGAAATTTGAAACTTCCACATCATTGCATTCTGTTTTTATTCACATATTGGAATTTGGAATCGGGCATTCATATTAGGCTATGAAAACACAAATTTTATTTTAGATGCGATTAATCATGATTAATCTATTTTACAGTATTAGTCAAAATCTAATTTCATGAATTTTTTTTGCCATTCACACTTTCTAAATATGATCAGATCCCAGTCGGATATGCAAAAAATCGGATTTGGACTGACAGTCTAAACAAAACTGTGTGAACACTTATAAGTGTTCAGTTAAAGGGTTAGTTCACACAAAAATGAAATTTCTGTCATTAATTACTCTAATTACCCTCATGTCATTCCACACCCGAAAGACTTTTGTTCATCTTCAGATGTGAAATTATTTATGACACAAACTCTAAATTAAGTTTACGACAAACAAACTATAGAAAAACACACCCGAGAAGCGAGTTACAGTGGTCAAGACATGAGGTTATAAAAGCATGATTTTGGGGTGAGAGCAGGCCGCAATCAGGTAATATTGCGAAGGAGGTAAAATGCAGTCTTGGAAATAGTTTATGTGATTGAAATGTAAGTGATGGATCAAATGTAACACCCAGATGTTAATAGTTTGAGATGGAATTAATAAAGCCCCATCAATTGAAAAACTCAGTTCAGACCAGTGTTGGGGAAAGTTACTTTTAAAAGTAACGCATTACAATACTGCGGTACTCCCTAAAAAAGTAACTGCGCTACTTAGTTACACACTGACTGGCAGTTTTCAAACTGTCAAAACGGTCAAATCAGTTTTCAAACGGTCACTTTATCTACTAAATTTGTGTGTCTCAAGTCCTGTAAAACATTTTTTAAATCCTGCATTAACTTCTCATGGTATTTTCGTACAAGGTTTTATATTTATTTAGGAAAAAAACCTAAAATATGCTCTTTAAGTGTTTATTTTAATTATTATTAAGAACAGTACTAACACCGTATAAATATTAGTTTTTAAACGTAATGATTTGAGGCAGTGAGGTTCCCCAAATGAAATGAGTTAACTTCAACGGTATAATTATGCTAATATTCCCTTAAGAAGATTACAGTAGGAGAGCTATAAATTAACTGTAAACTACTGGCAACCACTGCTGCCGATATTTTACTGTTATTTTACAGCACAAATTTTGAAGGGAACTTACTGTTCACATATTTAATATTTTTTTCTGTAGCATTTTACAGTCATTTACAGTTAATATATAAATATACTTGTAATCATAAGTAATCCAAGGCACTCGGATCAAGCGAAAAATATTATTAAAAAGCCTTTATTTCATCTTGGCTATTATTTAAAAACAGGTGAGACACACATGTAGCACACCTATGCGTTGCGGCTATTGCCTTCGTCAGGGCAATAATAATCTGATAGCAAAACCATTTAAAAAGCTGTAATCTATCCATCAGTCAAATATAACAGTCCATTTGAATCCATAATACTGGACTTACCATCTTGTGACACTTCTGTAGAACTCACACACTGAGATCCATTGGAGCATGTTTGTACTGTTTGATTTGCACAAGTACCGTCCAGACTCGTGCAGTTATAACAGCTGAGAGAGTGTCCTTCAGGAATAAAACAGACACAGTGAGACATCAGTGATCTGCATTTGTACTTAAAAACATTACAAACACCATTTGTATTTGTACCTGCAGTGAAAAGAATGAACAGAAGAAAAACTGAGATTCGCAGATCCATCTTTGACCAGGAGGTGAATGAAATGACGCTTCTGTTTCAGTGTCTAATTTATAGCTTACCTGAAGGGGAGGGTCTTCATGAGAAAATGAAAGTTACTGTACACATTTCTTGAAGCAGAAACTTCAGCTTACATAATTTACTTTTATTCAACCTCATGTAATTCAAAACCCGACTCAAAGTATGATTTCTTTCTTAGGACACAAAAGTAGATATTTTGAATAATGTCTTTGTGATTTGTGTGTGTGTTTTGTCCATAAATGGAATGCCAGTGGGGTTCATTGTTGTTTGGGCATAAACATTCTTTAAAATAAAATTTTGTATTCTGCAGAAGAGATAAAACCATACTTCAGTTTAAGAATGATTTAGGCAGGGCTCAGCATTAATGCTTGTCTGCTTGTCCAGGACAAGTGGATTTTTTGAAAAAGGCCAAGTGAAAGAGAATTTTACCTGATTAAATCAAGGATAAAACCGGGGAAAAAAAAAACAAAATGACCAGGGAAGCATTGAAATGCACTGCCTGTCTTTGTGAGAGACTTTCGTGGAGAAACCAAAACAGATGAGCACAACAACACACATAAAGAAACTCACAGAAGAAACATACTGAGGTAAAAATTCAAAAACGAAAATAGTTCCAAACAAACATAATTTTTTTTACTAAATGATTTAGTGTTTTGAATGAATCGGTTGAATGAATGATTCAATGGTTAACTCATTAAGTCACATGCCGCCACCTACTGGCAGTTTAGTTACATGTTTAAAAGTATTGTATTTTTTTCAACATTTCTTATTTGTATATTCAAAAAAAATATTTAATTCAATTCAATTTTATTTATAAAGCACATTTAAAATCAGCCTGAGCTGGCCAAAGTGCTGTACATAGACTTAAATGAAAAGGAAAAAGAAGAACATAAATAAAAAAAGAACACATACAAATGGTCAACAATTAAAAGCACAGGAAAAGAGATGTGTTTTTAGCATGGATTTAAATACAGCAAACGTAGAAGCAGTTCTGACTGGTGGTGGCAAGTTATTCCACAGCTTATACCATACCAAGCGTTGCAGACGAGATCGTGATACCAGCAAAAGATTTAAAACTTTAATCTCATAACATTATTTACTGCAGTTGTAATTTTGATTGTAACAGCCCTAAAGTGTCTTAATATTATAATTTCATTTATTGATCAAATGTAAAATTTGACATGAAAGGTAACACATACATTTATTAAAGTTAAAAAAATTTGCATTTAAGGTAAATAAAGCTTATTTCCAAATGTTGCCCTTTGTCCAGTTGTTAAAAGAACCATCAAAACATTACAAAACACTATAAATACAAAGAAACTGTAGACAAAATAAAAAGAGAAAATTAAATAATTTTCTATGATAATTTGCATATTTACAATGTATTGTTCCAACTAAATAAAATGTTTACAAAAGGTATGACCTACACCTACATTAAACATCCTTTTTAAACAACTCAGATCCGGCTCACACCTGACATGCCGCACGGAATGATGGCACTTGGGTGCTTCACTCCTGTTGAGAGGCTGCTCACTACAGAGCCAATGGGTGGAGCTAGACGTTCATCTCCCCCTCTCTGGACATAATGGGTGGAGCTTGAGGGTCATACTACACCATAACCCTATCTATAACCCATTAGATCCACAGAGGGGGAGCTGGAGTAGGTCAAACTCCATCCATTGCGTTCAGAGAGGGGGATCTGGATGTCATTTGGCTCTGCAGTGAGCGCCACTTGTTCGTGTTTGCCATATCTGGACCACAAGCAGGCCACAGCAATGCCACTTGTCAGTCAAAAGCAAAGCAAATAAACCAGAGCTGTACCTTATCTAAGCCACAACATCTTGTGTTTAGACTGTGAACATTTAGGAAATAAACGATGGCCCTTTGGGTGTTTGTGATCTGGATCTTCATCTCTATTACATCTTGGAAATAGCACGACTTCACACTAAAAAGTGATCACTGAAACAGGCACATTATTTTATTTTTTTTGTTCAATTTTTTAACTGCATCAGGTACAAAAGTTTCTTTAACACAAGGGAGCAAGGCAGGCAGGCAGGGATAAGAAAGTGCAGGATATTAAAACAAACAGGAAAAATGCAAAATGAAGGGCAAGAACACAAACAATTACAGAAAACAGTGATGCTTATATACACAGAGAAAACTAGATGAACAAGACACTGGTGCAAACAATCAGGGAATTAACAAGAGGGAAACCACAAGTACTACAAAGGCTCCGTCCAAAAACTTAAGTCTGGGACACACCAAGCAGACTTCAAAGAACTAGCAGCAACAAAAACCAATGCTGTTGTCGCCTCATGTCAGCTGCGTTTGGCCCAGGTGTGTTTCACAAGTCCTAAAAAAAAAAAGTGGAGCCAAAACGTTTTGATCACCCCCAGGTGGCTGGATGAAATAAACCGGCTTTACTGACGAAATGCGCATGACAATCGCATGCGATATATCGCCCAGCCCTACTTCAAATTAATTTTTTTGTTCAGGAAGTGAAGACTGCTGCATTATAGTTAGATATGGGAATCTGAAAAAGGAAGAAGAAGATTTAAGTTGTTATTTTTTCATTTTCATCAGTAGTGAGTCATTTGGTACAGTTCTAGCGCTATCACACGACCAATTTGTTTGTATTTTACGAGGTGGCTAATTCATACAAATACGTACAACCTCACTCGTAGGAATTCATATGATTTGTCTAAACCTCAGTAACGGGTTGGTTTAGGGGTGGGGTTAGGGGTAGGACATTCGCAGTGTTGCCAAGTCTGCGATTTTTCCACGGAATTGGGCTACTTTTACACTGTTTTTCATGTCCGTGGGTTGAAGCGACCTCAAACAACATGATATTTAGCCCCTGGAATTCGGATTTTACCCCTTGGAACATGATTTTTACCAGAGGGGTAATGCGAATGGGCTAGTTTGGGGGTAGTTTTGAGCAGCAAATGGGCCAGTTTTGTTGTGAAAACCTGGCAACCCTGGTCACTCGTACGAATTCATGCGAATTTGGTAACTCGTAAAATACGTACGAATTGCTGTGAGATCAGGTTGTACAGTTTATATACAGTGCCTTGCAAAAGTATACATACCCTTTTTGTTTTTTTTCTCATAACAATCCACACCCCACAATGACAAAGCAAGGGTCAGAAATGTAATAATTAGCAAATTTATTAAAATGCAAAAGGCTAAATAATTAAATTGCATAAATATATGGAACCTTAACTCAGTACTTAGTTGAAGTTTTTTGGGTACATTGTGACAAACTTTGCACATCTGATTTTGGGGGTTTTCTGCCATTCTTCTCTGTAGATCCTGAGAAGAATCTCTGTCAGGTAGGATGGGGACCATATGTGGACAAGCATTTTCAGGCTTCTCCAGAGATGTTGGATTTGTCACAGGTTAACTCCAATCAAAGTGTAGAAACATCTCAGTGATGATCAAGCAAAATGAGATGCAAAGTGTCGAGAAAACTTAAGCATTGTAATTATTTATGGAGCATGGAGTGTACATTGGTGTGAAAAAAAAATAATCGAACACATTTCAGAATAAGGCTTCAACAAGACAAAGGGGTATGAACACTTTTGCAAGGAACTCCAATGTTCAGACTAAGCTTTGTTTTCTTTCTTTTCTTTTCAGCAGAGGGCACTCTTACCACTCGCTCTTACCACCATCATGGACTCAGTTTCATCAGTGTAATCATGTAATCATCACCTCATTCATTCTGTCTCTTTGCCTATTTATACCAGTTCGGTTGTTTGTAACTTGGGCCAGTCTTGTGTTTCACAGCGTTTTGTTCTTCTGTTGTTCCTGGTGTTTGACATTTGCCAGTGTCTTGGATTTCTCATTCTTGCCTTGCCCTCTGGATTTGTACGTTTTATTGGACTGATTACCTGTGCTCTGGACTGTGACTTTGGATTGTGCTCTCAATAAACTGCATTTGGATCCTCAATCACTGTGTCCAGTGCTGTCCGTAATGCATACCATCTGATATCCAAAGATGATAAATCTGTCAGTGCAGCTCAAGGCCACAACATGGTGCTGTAGGTGCATACAGTCTTTTCCATGCAACATGAAGGTTTGTGTGTGTGTGTGTGTGTGTGTGTGTGTGTGTGTGTGTGTGTGTGTGTGTGTGTGTGTGTGTGTGTGTTGATGTGTTTCACATTTTTGTTTGTTTGCAGCTAGCATCAGTAACTCCCACAAAACTTTTTTCAGTTGTTTTGCCACTACAAAAGGTATTTGCAAGGTGACACATTTAATATTGCTATTGATATATTATGTAAATAGAGGGTAAAAATGCCCCTTTTAGCTGCTTATACAACAGCTCAAATCTGATTGGCTAAGAGGTCTTTCCAGCCATGTTATATTCTACCAGTATCGCCACGGGAACCGACCATATTTTTATAGATACTACTGTTATTTTGTAATGGAATGTAGTTTTAAGAGTTTTTTTAGGCTAGAATGTAGTTGTTTAGACCTCAGATATGCAATTTATATGTAAACATAATGTGTTCAGACGCTTTCGGAGATGTGAGCTACATGCCGTCAGTGGCTGTTCAGCGCTCATGTACCCGCTGAGAACAGCTTCATCTCGGCCAGTCCTCCAGGAATTTGCCACTAGCTCTTATGTAGATAGTGTTTAAAAATTAGGTATAATTCGTTTTGGGGATATCAAACAGGCAATCTTTGGTTTGATTAATCTGTTACTTGTTCTGGATCTAATAGATTTGGCTTAAGGTCTATATTAAGATTCATAACTTTATATTTACATGGAAATTAAATCCTGTACTAACTAGAGTGCTGCCTTTGTACATTTGACTGAACTGCTTGCTTGTATTTATTTCTCATTTTACTTCTTATACTGTTATAATGGCTATTGTTATTAATTTAAATGTTATTGTTCAATAAATAATATTTTATATAAATAACATGCCACATTCTTTGGTATTGAGAAAGAGTCCGTTAAAGATTACATTAATACGCTATTAGATGGCAGCAAAGACTGTCTTTATGAGTGAGTCAAGACTTTTATATTGAAATGGACTGGAACAAGGGAACAAGGACATTGTTTTTAGTTTAAACAACATCTTCCGAGAAACAACTGACAAATGCATTGTCTAGCGCTGTCATGGGAAATCCTCTTAAATGGTAAAAGGGCAAAGATATCGTTTTCCTCAGCGAACATTCAAACTGATTTTGTGATTATGAATATAAGATTGACCTAAAGAATATCAGCTAGATGCAAGTAAAACACTCACTTAGTCGATCTCTCTCTCATAATACTCCACATATTACAATGAGTTTCAATGAAGCGACTCAGCATGACATTATAAAATGACATTTTAGAATTAGTAACGGAGGCTTGGACTCTGAACTGTTTGAATCCGTGGAGGAAGGAAGTAGTTCCTCACGAAAGAGGGTTTTTAAAGACAATCCGTTGTTGTTTCTCATTTATTTACACACTTGTACCGTCAAACTGATATATATATATATATATATATATATATATATATATATATGCAATATCACACTCATAGCCATATCACTCTATATCAGCACAGCTGTGATTACCTATGGCTGAATTACAGCCATGCTGATATAAAGCGCATGGCTACGAGTGTGATATTGCTTGTTGATATATTATATAAAAGAAGGGTTAAAGGCCCCTCTAGCTGAATTTGATATATATATTTATACAACAGTTCTGTCTGGTTCTCGAATCTGATTGGCTGATAGCCATGCGATATTTCAGTGATAACAGCACTCCTACTGCCTTTTCACCGTTTGTATCACTCCGCTTGAAGTGACCGTCATGGCGGCCGATCAAAATAAATAAAATCATTTATTTACCTTTGCATTGCACAGAGATGTCCAACTGCGTGCGCACTTCATTCACGAGGTGAGGCGGATAAATGAGGCTTGATTGACAGTTTGAGGATCCAATGGAGTTATGAGGTTTTGTCACAAGCTCTTTAAAATCCTTTTCATTCGTTAAATATTTGTAAAACCCACATACCAGCGTAAATGGTGACCTATTTTTTTTAATAACTAGTGCTTTATGTTTGACTGAACTGTACAATTGTGCTTATATGTTGTTCAATAAATATTATTTTATATAAATATGTCCATTAAGTAATATGGATTGAGTGAACATTACATTAATATTACTTTACAGGAGAAGTGAGTCACAAGAGACTTTTAAATTGAAAGGAACTTTTTCAAAGGAAGTTGTTTTAGTGCTGTGGTGTTATGGATGGAAAATTCCCAAAGCTAAAAAAAAAGAACAAATACAAAGATCTCTTACCTCAGCGGACATTCAAACGGACTTGTATAAAGGATGTAATATTATGGACATCGACTTGAGAAGAATGGATGTATTGCAATATACCAGACACAGGTAATAACCTACTCTCTCTCTCTCTCTCTCTCTCTCTCTCTCTCTCTAATACTGTAGAAAATTCAATGTGTTTCAATGAAGCGACTCAACGTTCCTTCGTTACTAGTTCTGAAGTGACATTTTAGAATTAGTAACGGAGGCTTGGTCCAACTGTCAAATTGAGATTTGAATCCGTGGCGGAAGGAAGTAGTGCTGCACAAAAGAGGGTTTTAAAGACACTCCGTTGTTGTTCTTATTTATTTACACACTCGTGCCGTTGAACTGTTGTATAAACGCAATATCACACTCGTAGCCGTGCGATATGGCTGTAAATCAGCACGCTGTCTTTATGCACCTGCGGCCTCGTGCCTACGGACGAATCACAGCGTGCTGATATACAACCATATCGCACGGCTACTCGTGTGATATTGCTCAGATATATATATAGATAGATATATATATATATATATATATATATATATATATATATATATATATATACACACACACACACACACACACACACACACAATGTTATTCCAGTTGTCTCTGTAACATATTTTGTAAGTAACTTAAGAAAACATACAAGTTTCCCAAAAATGACAACTTGCTTTTTACCTTCTTACTAAATATAATTGTGAGCATACGCATGGCATTTAACATTATATGCAAAAATGTCAATATGCAATTATTATACCTATTTGTCAATAAAGTCCTTTTTTAAAATGGCAAGTAAATAAGTAAATGTGTAAACAATTAACTTAAAAATTTCAATATTTATTAGAGGAACACAGTCATCTATAATGATCACTTTATCATCACTATCTTTAGGGAGAACAGAAGCGTCCATAAAACAGAATGGCATTGGAGGGATTATGCCGGATGAAGAAAAGGAATGGGTGGTCTGCGTTAAACATTGGTCCAAGTGAACGAACTGCGACGATGGCACCGGTGGCTGCAGCCGCTTCGGTTCCTTCCTCATTGACTTCAACAAAGGCTTTGTGAATCACCTTCGTCAGGACCAGGTCGTTGTTGGAGGACATGCCTGAAAGATTCACCTTCTGCGTGTCAAAAACATCCTCCATTCCCATGCTGATCAGAAGACTCTTCATGTCGTATTTTTCCTCCATCTTGAATCTGGGCAGAGATACTCGAACTTCTTGTTGACGCATGTTGCTGGGTTTGGTCCACTCCATGAGCTTCTCGTAGGTCAGGGCCTTTTCAAGCTGGATAAGACAGTCATGTTAATGTATGTTTTACAATAAAAATTAAATATATATTTTTAAAACCATATGAAACTAACATGAATACAAAGAACTTATGTATTTGCCATTAACCAGTAATGACACAACACATTACAAGCTTAAAAATAAAGGGTTCTTTATTGGCATCGACAGTTCCATGAAGAACCTTTAACATCCATGGAACCTTTCCATTGCACAAAAGGTTCCTTATAGTGGGAAAAGGTTCTTCAGGTTAATATTATTTACATTAACAAAAAGATAGTTCTTTAACGAACCCAGAATTGCTCTTCTATTGCATCGCTGTAAAAACTCCCTTTTGGAGCCTATTTTTAAGATTGTTTACAAGCAGAATCTGTGCTGTCTCACCTTCTGAAGGCCAGTGGTGTCGTCTTCCATCTCATTAGGAAGGATGATCAACATACTGAGATTCTTCCCAACATACGGCAGCTCCAGAACCTGACAGTTCATCTCTGGGATGAAGGCCAGAGGAAACTGATCCTTTTGATGCATCATCTTCACTGGTTTAGTTCGATTCTGCCAAACATTAATTGAAACACATTATAACCTCTCATATTTCAAGACTGTTGCTGCACAAACAATTAAAAATACTGTAGAAAAAACAAGAGCATGAAATGTCAACCTGGTTAATCTTAAACTGCGCATCTCTGGTGGCTTCCTTTGGGAATTTCTTCTCCCAGTTCCCCTTGAAGTAGATGGCGTTCACCAAGACCAGTCTCGTCATAGCGTTGACAGCTCCCTGTGGCACCAAGTCCTTGATCTTCTCTAAAATACAAATGGACATTGTTCACTTTAAACAGTGATTTGAATTGATTGGTTTGATATTTTTACTATATAGCTCAACTCAAGAACCCATGAAGCCAAACACAGCCTTTGAAAAGACATTTTTGCTGAACCGAAAATGTTGCAAAAAAAAAACAAAAAAAAAACATGACATTAACTTTTATTTGTAAAAATGTACAGTAAGTTTAAAATTCAGAATAAGCTCATGCTGGACTTCACCTTGTGTTTTTTTCTCCACCCATTTGTTGATGGTGACACGAGCAGCCTCTGATTTGGTCTTGAAGTCCACCTTCTCCAGTCCGGCTTCATAGTATCTTTTTGCGTCATTGAGGAATTTCTGTAATACAGCAAATCGATTGAGGTGAAAATGAACATTTCCAGAACCTCCAGTGAATAAACTGAGTCTTACCTCAACAAACTGGTAGGATTGCTCTCCGTAGAGGCGGTTGGCAACATTCAACACATACGGGACTCCTGGTTTGTTCATCTCACTCATAAACTTGTTGAAGCTGGAATGAATTTGGTCCTCAGTTTTTGGGCCAGGTACCTGCTGAGCAGGACACTTCTGTGTGCATCAACAATATCAATCAGCTGCATTAAAAATAGCAAGATCAACCAAAAAACCCAAAGGATACATGCATCTCTACAGCAAATACAGCAATTATTATAATCGTAAAGTCATAGTGTTTGTTTATAGTGTTTGATGGAAATGCTCATTCTGAACCTTGAGTGCGGCAGGTATCTCAAACTTCTGGGTTTGTTGTGTCATTGATGGTTCATGTTGACCCTTGACACCACATGTTATCTGGGGTTTCTGGGTTAGTTGTTGAGGTGCTGGAGTCGCAGCGTCGGGTTTGGGAGGATTGTTAAAGCCCAAGACCTACACAGAATTATCTTGGTAGAATTATTAAAGATAATAATAACTTCAAAATCTGATAACATCTATTGTGAATGCACTGCTGAGATAGTTTAAAATACGGAACATGATGCACCAAACACATCAAAGCCATATACACTGGTATTTTGTCATTTATTCAATTTAAATGACACAGATTAAGAATTAAGTCAGACCTGAAAACATAACAATCCAAACAGCCCAACCCATAATGACCATATTTTTCAGTGCCCCGCCCTTTAGTGAAACATGAGACCATGCTGGTCGTGTCTCTACAGGCACAAAACTCATCATCACAGGAAAAATCACACAAAATCAGTCACATATCAGAACAGGATTGTGGCTGCATTCTAAATGGAATTGAGAATCCTGGTGTGAATTCCATTTGAATGAATGCAGAATTCCAACACAACAAATGATATTAATAAACAGTGTTTGATTCATTCCATTTAAAGAAATCTGTCCTGTTGTTTAAAGGAAAAACAACTGGCTGTATAAAAAAAAAAAAAAAAAAAAAAAAAAAAAAAGTGCATAAATGTGAGATCACCTTAAACATCTGAGCTGCTGTGTTTCCTCTTGCACCGAGCGACACCATGGCCAGAGCCGAGGAGATGCTGACAGGAGAGTAGAACACATTTCCTGATGCGTTTCCTCCACTGATCTTCTTGAACAGGTTGAGGGAGAACTGAGTGTTTGCTGAAGACAAAGCCTCCATTTTCACAAGCTAGAAAAAAATAGCAGTAGTTTGAATAACAACAAATTTGAATGTAAACATGTCTTCTTCATCATGACACATAATCTAGTTCTACTAGATCTACATTTTATTACTGTGTGGGTTACTATTTAAACTGCATAAATCTAAAAGCATTACCTGGAATAAACGGCAGAAATGATGAATTTTCCCAGGGTGCCTGAGGTGAATGAATCTCTGGTTATGAGTGTCGTCCTAATAAATGGTGCCTCACCCTAAAACGCCCAGGCTTTAATCCAAATCCAGCCCTCCTGTAAGACTGAAACAGTTTCTGTTATTGATATATTCATAGAACACTGACAAATTCAGTGACATGGCATAATTTACTCTTTAATAAAAGAGTCTTTAAAATATTGCCTGTAGCTCATTCTTACTGTTATAATCAATGCTGTAATTATTTTACCCTTCATTTAACATACAGTACAGATCAGTTAATTTTATCTGACTGGCTCCATTGTCATTGCATAAAAAACAATAATTTCACGCTTGTATAATCTGACTTGATTAGAAATAATCAAGTGATATTTACCTTGATCACAATTAGGAGCTCTTCATTGACAATTGTTTGGTAAACAACCAACCAGCCAAATAAACAAACAAACAAAACATTATTAGGGGAAACATGTTGGTGGAGATGACACCAAAACTACAGATTGATGGCATTTGAAAATTAGTAAAAATAAATTATGAAGTTATGTTTTCAATAGAGATTTAATCTGACAATAATTAAGTTGAAATCTGTTGATATTATTATATTTAGCCGACAAGCCGGGTGAGTAAATTATCAGGAAAGGTTTATTTAAAAGTGGACTAATCCTTTAAGCTTTTTCCATAAGTTGAATAGGGAAGGCGTAGGACTTAGCGCATGCTTTTTGAACTGCAAGTTTTATACTTTCTTTGTACATTGAATTCAGACAGCGGCCTGGAGGAAGCTAAATATTTTACTTCATAACTTATTAATTATGTTTTTTTTTTTTTTTTTTTTTTTTTTTTTTTTTTTTTAAACAGACACATCGGTTTGCTTGAGAAGGCCTTTATTAACCCCCCAGAGCCATGTGGAGTATGTTTATGATGGATGGAAGAACTTTCTTCAGCTCATACTCGTTGGTCCCCTTGACTGCCATTATAAAGCTCGGATTTGTCAGGATATTTATTAATATATCTCAGATTATGTTCATCAGAAAGAAGAAAGTCGTATACACCTAGGATTTTTAGAGGGTGAGTAAAGTAATTTTCATTCAAAAGTGAACTAATCCTTTTATTTGAGGAGTTCATTTTAACGTCCAGGTATTTTGCTCTCTTCAAAGCAAGCTTCCATTTTGATGATTCCCACTGAAGGATCCACTTTTTGTTTCCGCTTTTTCACTGGACATCAAGTGCACTTTTAAAAAAAAAAAAATTCTAAAAGTGTTTTTTTCACAGCGATGTTATAAAATATGTCCCTAAAGAAACTTTCAAAGAACGGTTCTTAAAAGAAACTTGTTTTTCACAATGTGAAGAACATTTTTTTAAGTATAAAGAACCCCTTTTCACTATAAAGAACCTTTAGACCAATGGAAAAGTTCCATGGATGTTAAAGGTTCGTCATGGAACCATTGATGCCAATAAAGAACCTTTACTTCGACAGCCCTAGACAACAGACCTGCGACCCCATTTTCTGCCACAAATCACAAATAAATTCACGTGTATGGATTAAAACATTGTTTTATTCACAAATATTCATTTCTCCAGTTAAAAAGTTCACCAATATTTAAACAGAATTTTAGCCAGGGCGTCATTAATAAGAATCGTGTTTTAAAGTTACTTACTTGTTTAAATAAAGGTGAAATAAATTAAATCAGATAAACAGTTGAGTCATCTTGGGTGTTGCTGTATCTAAGGTCACATTTAGGTGTGAAAACATGATATTGTCATTGCTTGATAGGATTTGTACCAAAAGCTTTGATTTGAAGCCAAAAAAAGAGTTCAAATTTTGACTTCTTTGAAAAGGTTTCAAGCCTCCCTTTAGTCGTTCTGCTCTCCTTAGCTCTTTGGTAAGACCATAACTGATTGAAAAGTTTTAACGGATGACATAAATATCATCCTTCAGAGATGATGATCGGGGTTAAGTTCAAACAGGCAAAGTATGATGTCAAGGCTGTCAAATGTAATTCTTCTGATATATGTGGAGCTTTAAGCATCTTGTTGGTGCCTATACTGTAAGTCATGCTCAATCCTGTCAGTGAAAGGTATTAAATTACACAATATGTACACTTATATCGGCCCTTGGGTTTGTAGGGCCCCACCTGCAAACTGGAAATGGCATTAGTTTGCTCACACCCCAGTCTGAGGACTTACAGAATGACTACATTGTATGTTAGAGGTTTCTTCACAACTGCATGCAATAAACCCATCTAAAACACAACTCGAACTGCCAAATGGTGACAGAACTGTCATGTTTGAGTACACAGTTCATTTAAAGTAGTTAAGCTGGTTTTTGTTACAACTTGCAAATGAAAGTTTGCATGCAGATTATTTGATTATTGGATGTTCACAGTTGCCTGGGCTGTCGTTGTGATTGGTTGATCTGGTTGCGACAGGACGAGGATTTGGTTCCCAGGCTTGAATAGCCGTGCCAGAGTCCTCTGAATAATGGAAACCTGTGAAACTCAATGCAGCACATCAAGAGTGCACGTTCTCAGAGAGATCTGCCAGTTCTGAATGTGATGTGAGTCTCTCTCTGAAATACAGGCTTTTAACTCATGCCGCTTAAAAGTTACCACCGTGCTGGTTACGAGCCTTAAAGAATCTGGTTTGCTTTTAAAGAAAATGTTGAAGTCACTTAAGGCACTGAAATGGTTTGAGACTTGAGCTTCAGGTTCAAATATATATCTCCCAGATGTTATGTGTCAGTAAATGTAAAGGCTGTGCATCTATAAACAGTAAAATGAAAAGCAATAAATCATCCTCCAGTGCTCGGCAACTATGTTCCAAAGGTAAGTGACACCTCAAAAGCATACATTTTTAATAATGTCTGTCTCCATATATTGCGTTGGATACTTCAGATCAGGTTAACAAGAGGAAACTAATGTGTCAGGTGAAATTACACAACAAACATTATCGTTCGGGTAGCTGGATGCGTAGGCCCTTATAGTAATTATGAAAGCGCAGGTTAGCGACCCCCTCCTCTGAAAACACACAGAGGTTGAAGGCTAACTTTAAACAACCCTCGTTTTGATCACTGCTGTTTTTAGACCTTTTTTTTTCTTCCAGATGTTCGTCTATTGATCTGTGGCCATTAATATTTTCAAATTAATAAGTCACACAGGTATATTTGTAGCAATAACCAACAATATGGGTTAAAATTATTGATTTTTCTTTTAATGCCAAAAATCATAAGGATATTAAGTAAAGATCATGTTCCATGAAGATATTTTGTACATTTCCTACTGTAAATATATCAAAAATTTATTTTTGCGAGTGGATATGCATTGCTAAGGACTTCATTTGGATGACTTTATATGAGATTTTCTCAATATTTCGATTTTTTTTTTGCACCCTCAGATTCCAGATGTTCAAATAGTTGTATCCAAATATTGTCCTGTGCTAACAAACTATACACCAATGGAAAGCTTTCAGATGATGTATAAATCTCAATTTCAAAAAAAAAAAAATTTTTTGGTCACATTTGTTAAACTATCTTTAGTTTGATTAAAATAAATAATTATAGTAAATTTATTGTAAAATAATTGTATTATTTTGTATATAGTAAAATAATTGTGTTCTTTTAGTATTATCTATTATTTATAATTTATAGTTTTATTAATTTTTAATATTTCAATTTATCTTTAATTTTGTTTTCAGTTTCAGGTTTCATGATACTTAGTACCAATTCTAATTTGTTTTTAAAGTTTTTCATCTAATATTTATATTTTGCTGTATTTCAGCTATATTTATCAGTGATGAGAATTTGGGTAAAATATGTCTTTCAAATAAAGTGAGTTCTGATGCATCCCAGACAGCAGGTAAAAATGCATATAATGCAATTAGCATCATGCATACATAGCCCATCAAAATAATGAGTCTTATTTGGTTCTAAAAGGGAGGAAAAAACTCTCACCGTAGACTCTAAAAAATGCTGGGTTGTTTGAACCCAAGTTTGGGTCAAGAATGGACAAACCCAACCATTGGGTTTAATTTTTAAATGCATTTTTTAACCCAACAGTTGGGTTTGTCCATATTTGACCCAAATTTGGGTTGAAACAACCCAGCATTTTTTAGAGTGTATCATTGATTGTTGACTTCACTTCTGCTGCTGTATGGATTTACAAAACTAAAACACATTTTCTATTAAAGTTTAATAGAAACAACATTTTAGTGCTGTTGCATCACCATTTGATATCCAATGTAAAATCTGAGTCCTAAAATAAAAGCAGTTTAAAGAACTGCTGCATTTACAGTAATGAAAATTTGGGGATAATGTGCTTTTGTTTTGTTTAAGCTATATTCTCTTTTATTACTTTCATTTCAAAGTCAATTACTGAATATTTTGAATTATAATATCATAAAAAGCACATTGTCACAACCAAAGATCTGACCCTTTTGGTGTCTATATATGTTCATTCTGCAGGGTTAATGTTACACGGCCTGCTCTTCTTAAAGCAGCCAACAATGAAGCCTCAACTATTAGCGGAGCTGCTTGAAATATTCAGTAGGAAACCCACACCTGTTTCCAGGTAACCGATGCTGGGCTTCTGAGCCGTGTCACAGTGTGTGTGTGCGCGCATTCACCGCTGAAACTGCCTCTTTCATCTACTTCACACTGAATTCAAGGACTCGACTAGCAGCCCAGTTTCTCTTTTCATTCAAAGTGTCAGCATAAAGACGATGAGGAGAAGCTTGTTGTCATTTTGCACTGAAAACTGACTGTCTCTTACAGATGGAACAGGAATATTGTTAGAGATTTAGATCTAAACTAAGGCTGGGAGTTTGTTAATGGTGCCTTAGAGATACCTTGGATTGTTTTATGAATTTTTGCACACATCTGAGGATTTTTTGAAGGTGTCCGTCATGAATCCCATGTGGAAAGTCTACAAGAGTAAAGTCTTGAAGACCCTCAACCCAGATATGGAGGAGGATCCGGTAGAAGAGGTACATCTCAGTAAAGCAGCGAACAGGCAAAATATGGTCGTCAGATACGGGTGAACAAGCACTCAAATATATTTAGGCCTACATTCAAGATTTGTGTATTTGAATTGCATATAAAATCTCCATCCATCTGGATTACACAGTTTTAACATAAACAAACTAATAAACTTAATGTGATGCTTGTTTGTCAGTCATACATCAATGAAACAGGTGTGATTACTGTGTAATCCAAATGGATGGAGGTTTTAAATGCAATTCAGATATATAAATCTTGAATTTAGGCCTAAATATTGTTGAATGTGTTTATCTGGCAACTCTTTATAATAAATAACTGCTGTCTGCAATGAGAGAGAGAAACCTTAAGTAATTGCTCTGAGTGAATCATCAAACATTTAAGGACAGAACAAATAAATGTAAAGTTTCAGCAATGGCAAACATTTATGCAGTTTTTTAATGATAATGGTGATACCGATATCTAGAAAAGCAGGATTCCCAATGATGGATAAAATGTCAATAATACAATTATATTTATAATACATCAGCCTGTCCAGTATATCAGTCTATTGCTATACTGGGCCTCTGAGCATGTGATCACATGAAGATGCATGCATGCACTGTAAAAAAGAATTGTTAATTCAACTAAGGCGATTGGTGTAATCAACAGAAACTCTAAATATTATGTTATCGGAACTTATTAATTATCTAAGCTGAAAAAATGTTGTGATAACTAATTTGTTCCCTTGATTTACTAAAACGTGCACTAGATTTACTATGTCATTCCCTTGATTTATAAATCATGCACATGATTTAGTAAATTGAGGGAACGAATTAGTAAATCATGTGCACAATTTAATTTTTTTTCTTGCATGTCATGTCCGGGGCTCCGTGGTACTCAACTTTAGATTTCTCTCAACTTTACCCCAGAAATAATGTCACAAAATGTCTTAATCAAACATTTTAAGTGCATTGAATGATGTTAATATAAAATAAAATAAAAGACCCAGCTATATGACTATCAGTTTATTCTTGTGGATTCAGGATTCTTTAGAGTTGACTTTTTTGTTCTCTGTTCCTGTACTATGTTGATTGGCTAGAGCATGTGTTTTTAAAGAGCTAATAAATGCTTTTCTGAGCTTCAGGATGCATTCAAATATTTGAAATATTCTTTCAAGTATCTGATCAAGGGAAACCTTGACCCACTTTTCAGAGGCCCTGTAACTGGATCTAGGAATAGGGTGGCATTCCAGTGGTTGATTGGAGACGGATAACATACTCTAGGGTGTGCTGGACTCGTTGGCAGATTCCCCACAGTTCTCGCCTGTCTGTGTGACCTCTCGCTTACCAGTGAACTTGCATAGTTTCCATAGCCTGCTACAACACACAACAATGCCAACAGATTACAGCATCTTATTCAAGATAAACATCGGATACATGGTTTTATTTCTTTTTCAGTGCTGACTCTTTTTAAATGCATATAGTAAATGCATGTAACTTTGACTGGAGTTGCTCCAAATTCACTACAGTAATTTATAGTTTTGCATTTATTCATTAGAAGGTGGTTTGCTTGTTATGAAGCAGGTTTTCACTGGTCAAGCTGGACTAGTTTAATGGTTTTACAGGAGCAGTAATAGTATTATTTGACATGTTTGTTGGAAATCAAATCACACTCATTTTAGTTGGCATGAAACAGAAATTGCAATAGTCTTTTCCCTATTGTGACATATATCCGAGCTTCTCAAACAAGAACAAATGTGGGGCGGGGCTTGATTTTGTCTGTGGGGAACTGATTGGATGGTTGTGATTTGCTATTGGTGGATCTCATGTGAGTGACAGGTTGCCCCGCCCTCGTCATCAAAGAAGAGATGTTGCTGCAAGAGGGAGGGGAAGATATTCTGATTACGAGGCACATGAATTGACCAAAATAATGATAAAAACATCATTTATAATAAATACTGCAATATTCCATAAAAAAAATAAAAAATAAGAATTGTCAGTTGGCGTAGTTTCACTAAACCACAATAGTACATCCATGTACTATAGCACTATAAGAAGTGGTAATTGCACCTGATTTAATGGATAAAATGAGTTTTGTTGGTATAAATCAATGTATTTAGGTGGATTCAATGATGTTAAGTAATATTTTTGACTTGAATAGAACCATTTTGTTTTAATTATGTAAATTCACCCTCTGAAACTCATTTTATCCATTAAAATTATTTTTACCTCTTACTCACCATTAAGTCACCTTTATTTATACACTGCTTTACAATACAGATTATGAGATTACAGGAAAATGATTCAATGATGCAAAGAGTTCATTTCTGCTGTCATTGTTCAGCTGAAGTCAGTTCAGTGTTGATTGAGTTCCTTTGTAAAGATCATTAATTATTAAATGAGTTCATTTCATCTATAAAGCAGTTCTGCGGAAAACAGTGAAGTCATCGTCCAGCTCAGTTCAGCTCTCATCCAATAGTGACAGAGCAGAACATACATAATACTGTTGAATATTAAGTGTCCCCATTATAACTTTGTCTTTGATTAATATTTGTCTATGAAGGTCAGTGATGTGGCTGAAGATATAATACCCATCCAGTCTGAGGAAGGACCCAGTGCAATGACACAGCTCGCCAAGAGAGTAAGCCTGGAAGTATATATATATATAATTGTATTAAATAAATAAAAGATCTACTGCACACTGCAAGCACAAACACAAATACACTTTTTCAGATAACCTCACGCTACAGGACACTGTTTGTTAACAGCATATAGTCATACTGATGTTTGTTGGATGTGTGATTGTGTGTATATTCCTCCTCAGATGCAGGGAGCCGGAGCGAAAGGTTGGAAAAGTGTTTCATCTCTATTCACCAAGGATGATGAACACCAGCTTCTGGAGGCAGAGAACCAGCCAGCAGCAGATCAGTGAGTGTTATGATGCATTTCATTCAACTCGGAGAGCCAAGTTTCCATACTTGAAAAGCAGGTTTTATTCACTAATTGTTTTTTATTAAAACTGCCTGCAGCAGATAGGAAAATTAAGTACAATTTCACACTCTTACAACAGCTAAAAATAGTCAGAGTTGGCACAATTATTTAAAAATATGTTTTCAAAGAGGTCTCTTCTGCTCACCAAGGCTGCATTCATTTGATCAAAAATACAGTAAAAGCAGTAAAATTTTGAAATATTCTTACAATTTAAAATAATTGCTTTCTATTTGAATATATGTTAAAATGCTAAATTTCCAGCATCATCACTCCAGTCTTCAGTGTCACATGATCCTTCAGAAATCATTCTAATATGATGATTTGCTGCTCAAGAAATATTTTGGATTATTATAAATGCTGAAAACAGTTGCTTCATATTGTTGTTGAAACTGCAATCTAAAAAATGCTGGGTTTAAATAACCCAAGTTGGGTTTAAATTGGGTTAAATGTTAACCCAGACTGCTGGGTTGTTTAATTTAACTAATTGAACTATTGATTAAAAACGACTTTATGGCTGGCTTAAAATGAACCCAAAAAAATTAAAATTAGACACATAATTACTAGAGGCAACAATAATAATCAAAAGGTGAACATTTATTAATAAGCAATTTAATAAATGTTTATTGTTTAATTATTCTTTATTAAATGTGTTAATAAATATTAATTTCTTACATACTTTGCGCTCATTTTAAGCTCATTTTTAAATAATAGTTGGGTTAAAACAATACAGTTTGTCCATTTGTCCAGTTTAACCCAGCATTTTTTAGTGTGTAATACATTTTCCCCCCATAGGATTCTTTTATGATTAGAAACTTCAAAAGAACAGCATTTATTTGAAATATAAACGCCTTTATTGTCACTTTTGATTTATTTAAATGCATCTCTACAGTCCATTGGCAGTGATGCCGGAGGAGCCTCCACGACCCAACAAGCGCAACACTGGATTCTGGGATAACTTTGCGACTAAGTGGCACCAAGCAGCTGCGATGAAGCAAGCGGAGGCGGCGGAGGCAGGAGGTGACGGCAGCCAGGAGGTGGAGAACGAGAGCGGGGCGAGAGCCGAAGACTGCGACAACCAGGTCGGGCAGGAGGGCGAGGAGAGCGACGGTGGCGCGGGCAACAGCTTCTCCAAGTACGCCACACTCGGAGGAGGAAGTGAAGACACACCGGCCTTCAAGTGGAACTTTGTCACCAGCAAACTGGCCGAGCTGAAGACCAAAAGCATGGCCAAGAGCAACTAGCCAACAGCGGTTGTAGAGAACTAGAGAAGGGTTATCACAGTTCAGACCACAGGGGCCACAGTGCTTCATATGAGCCTTATCGCGCAGATGTGATCGCATTTCACCCGTTTAAAAGCATCGACCGTGACCGACACTGTGGCCTCTTTTGGCCTGGACTGGTTGGCATTCGTGTGGGAACTGCCGGTTACAGGAAACTCACACAAAAGTCTGTTATTAAAGGTGATGTGTGTCATTTTAAGAGAAAAAATACTGAATCTGAATCAGAAATTGCATTCAAAAACACTGTAAAACATCAGGAAATTTTACGTATTAATATCTGAAGCCTGTAGATAAAACGTTTATACAAGTTTATATATTTAATAATAAAGTGAGGCTTATTTAACAAGTGAAATCAGTTAAAGTTAAGCACAATAATAACACCCTAGAAACAATTTATAATCATTATTATATAATCATATAATCATTATTTTTGCAATTCCATGTGGTTGAGCAGAAATTACACGCTTCACTTTAAAGCTGCAGTCTGTAACTTTTGGCGCTCTAGCGGTTAATAAACAGAACTGCATGCATTTGGCGGAAGAACATTGTAGCCGGAACTACTTCTCTCTGTTTACGTCTATGCCGAGTCACGCAGGTACTGTGCTACTCCGCAGCGGTACGACCCGAACCAGTCTGAAATAGTCCGAATATAAACACTTATTATAGGTGTATGTAGTGATATAGGATAAGACAAAAGCACGGTTTGGAAAATGGGTTCATGATGTACTCACTCATTATAGCATTTTTTTACATTTTGAACACAAAAAAGTTACAGACAGCAGCTTCAAAAAAAATAAAACACTCATCAGGGAATGAATAAAGAGAATGAAGTATTAATATCTGAGGCATAAAAATCAAATGTCAAAAATTGACTTTTTTCTTTTTGTCAAGTGAAATCAGTTCCTTACAAGCAAGGTTAAGCTCAATAATACCGCATAGAAACACCCTAGCAACCGGCCAGAATAGCCTAGTAACACCATAGCAACACCCCATCAACTATCTTGAACACCCTAGCAACGTCTGGCAATCAGCCAGAGCACCCTAGCGACCAAAGACTGCAACTAGCCAAGTGATCTAGCAGAGAATGATGTAAATAAAATAAAAAATACACATCTGTGTGTCCTTTTTTTATTTTCATTGATTTATGTCATAGGCAATAATAAAAAGCCCAACATCAAAATGAAATGTGATCCGAAAAACCTAGAGGAACAATCTCACCTTAAGAAAAGAGTAGCATTGAAATGAATGATTTTGCTATTTTATATAATGTAGATCATACAATACTTTTTATGTATATTTAGAAATGCAATTGATAAAGTTAGGCGTATTTATCATTGAATTTTATTTTATAGATTTTATTCTATATTATTGGGTGAAGGTTTACAGAATATGTGTCCGGTGTAGTTCATGCAGTGTTCTGATTCATAATGTTTTGTTTTGCGTCTCCAGTTGAAGTCTAATGTGATGAGTGTATATGCACAATATCTCAAAGGTGCTTTGTGTCTTCTGTCCTTCCTTGTGTCTCCCTGCCTTTGTTCAAAGTTTGCTCTGTTGTCAAAAGTCACATGATTGATTGATTTTTTTCTGCTTTGATGTTTTATTTTATGATATAATAAAGTTCTGTTGCAAAAACATGTAATGAGATTTTAATATATTTATCACAGGGGTTTGAGAGGGTGGTGGGTTTCCCTGCTATTACCAGTAGTGAACAGCAGGTGTCAGTGCAGGCTATAACATCACCATAGAAACAAAACAAGTGGAAAATGTTGATCCAGCTCGCTAAAAAGAACCGGTTCAAAAGAATGATTCGCACACGAACCGAACATCACTAAAGCTAGTTGCTGCGATGGTTTAAACACTATTATATTCTACCAGAAAGCATGTGTTTTATTCATAAGGTCTGCACAAAGTTCCTTTTAAAGGGCATATAGCCATTTTACAGCTCATTTGACCTGGTCAAACCACCTAACATCCACACCCTATTGTGGATTTCACCACATAAAAATGGTAATAAATGTATGAGGCCTCCTTCAAACAATAACACAGGTAAGTAAGCAGAATCTTTCTATCAGTTGGTTTATGACAGCATTTCCCTAGTTTTATTGTACAAATAATTAACACCTAGTATTTTGGTGAACAGAATGGCAAAATGACTCCATTAAAGGTCAATTGTTGTCTTTGAGTCTAAGGCTGATGAAGGCAGGTCCATAAGACAGACTTGAACTCCAGTTTTTATTGTCTCACAGTAATATAAAGCCTGTCTTAACATATGGCTCCATGCAGGATCTGGTCGCTTCCCTTACATAGTTTATGGCCTGCAGGTATGTTTTTCTTTATACAGGCGTTTAAGAAGAGGTTGCAGCCGTGCACCAATACCTCATTACAGCAGATTTTTGTTGATAGATAGCACTAATGGGAACTGAAGTGATATGAGTCTGGATGTATTGACTTTCAGGTTAAAGGTAGGGTAGGCAATTTCAGAGAGGCTAGCAATGGCAAGCTAACTAGCTTTGAAAGCATGAGGTACCACCCTTCCTTCAGAGCGCTCTCCACACACATACACACAAAACTCAATGGTAAAATGTTTGAATGAGAATTTTGGGGTTAAATGTGCTTTATTGTCATGAACATAATGTCAATGCATGCAAAAAATAAATAAATAAAATAATTAGGGGTTCAAGCGTGTAGTGTTGAAACCCTATTGTAATTGTTAAAATTTCAAAGGATCAGCATTCTCTCATAAAAATGATCGGGCAGACCAAACCGTAAGTTGTAGAGACTTGAAACTTTGAGGGCTGGTAGTACTCACACTGTCTACAACTTCAGCAAGGATCGCCCCGATCGGCCTGACGGGGGCGCTACAGCGGTCAAATTTTCGTTTTTTTTTTTTTTTTTTTTTTTTTTTTTTTGAAAAACCTGCTTTTGTGAACTAGTCCTAGGTTTTTGACCTGATTGAATCCAAACCAGTGCAACAAGATTCTCCAGAGTCTTATTGTCAATAATTATCAAAAAAAGTTTAAATTTTGATTCACGGTCCCTAAGGGCTGCCAAAACGTTTGAGGTGGGTGGAGCCACGCTTACTAAAATGGCTATAACTCGTGAACGGAATGAGATATTTTCACTAAACTCAGCACACTTATGTAAGGACTCACTATGTGGTCGGGTGAAAAAGAATGCGGCGACTGGCCACTTGGTGGCGCTTTAACAGCAAAAATTTTTTAAAATGTCTTTAACTACTTCACCGTTAGTCCGAATGACTTGAAAATCAGCATGTAGTGTCTTTAGGCCGGAACACACCAAGCCGACGCCGACGAACTAGTGGCGACGAAAGCAGACTGTGGGGTTGGCTCACGTCGGCAGCGTCTGTGTCCAAAGTTGGCCTGACACACCAAACCAATGCTAGACAGCCGACGGCCAAGTAGCATGTCAGTTCTGCGGCTGCGTGAGATGAAATGCCTTTCCGAACCAGCAGGTGGCAGTATCTGAACAGCCAATCAGAATGATCAGATGGCCCGACGAGCTCCGACGCCGATTCAACTTTCTAATGCAATGATTGTCTGTGAGGACATTGATGTGCCTCAAAAAACATGGCTGCCACTGGCCAATGAAATTTGAGCAGCTATCAGACAAGGTTAACGGAGGCCGATCGGAACAAAACTCGCTAGGTCTGTTTGACTCACGGCCTTAGAGGCCTGTGAGAAATTCGAAAGAAATCGGGCACTGGGTGGCGCCTCATGTTTTTCACGGGATCATGTATTTTCGCATGCACCCACAACATTCATACCACATGGTAGAACTCCTCACTCTGAGCAACTTTGCCTTTAGGACCGCCGCTGTCCACCGAATCGTTCGTCAAATATTGGAGATTATTTCAAAAACCAACTTTGGCGAACTTGTCCTAGGTCTTTGGCTCATCCTTGATAACTGTTAAAAAGCTTTATAAACCATACATTTCCTGCCTGCATTGGCTGTAAATGATTTTTTACATCTATGATCTAAGTGCTTGCTAAATAAAACATAATACCTTTTTATGCATGTGCTTAAAGGCCTTAAAGCGCTTGAACCCCGATAATTGCTGCTCGCAGCTATATATATTTATTTATTTATTATTAGTATTATTTGTATTACTATTAATAATAAGGTATTCTTGTTTATGCAAAATATTGCATTTATTGCAATATATGCATTTGCTATGTTTCTTTTTGATTTTAGATGAAATGGGCATGCATTTCCTTTTCTTTCAGCCTAGAGTTTGTTGATGTCTCTGTCTTTTGTGAGGTAAGACATCACCATGAGTGAAATTATAAGACAACCATAATAAAACACATACCAGCTCAGCCCAGGCTTTAGTCATCTGCACGTAAAAACGCCCTCCACTGCAGACAGACATGCCTGCCAGCACCTGTGGGTGACAGCGGCTCGTCTGCGAGGGGCCCGTGACTCATCTGTGCAGGCAACAGGTCCATCTGGAAGATCTCTGTCTGAGCAGCACCACACAAACACATGCATATGCCTTTTACCTTACAAATACAGAGCCGCCTGAGGCCAGGTGTAGTTTCCCATGATACCAAGACACACACAGACACAAATACAATTACTGCGGAGTACTACCGTGAGCAAATGTTAGATGTGACTAAGGGAAGTGTTGACCTCCTCACCTGCGTTTCTTCTCTGATGTTGCCCATTTGTTGCCGTTTGATGTCTGAGTGAAAGGCAACTGGACTAAACATGCAGGTCACTCTTTAGTGGCTTTCCTTTCAAATAAGCTGTAGATGTGATTTTTAGGGAATAGCTGAACGTGGGAAGAAAATGTGTTCATTATTTATGCAGCCTAGCCTGCAGGCCACAGGAGCCTCTTCCTGAGAAATTCTCAGCTACTTTTTTGCTTGTTCATAGATTTCAAGAGATTATCGTCTCTTTCATCCCCCCACATAATATACAAGCATGAAGATTACAGAAATTTTAGAACAGAATCAAAATGCTGGGAAAAGAAAAGGCCCTAAGGTGCATAGTATTTTCCCATGAATCAAAAATCATTTGGGATTTTCATATAAAAAATAAAGTAAATTTAAAAGGGAAAATGGGTTCTGAGAATGAATTTTGATATTTGAATTTTAATATTATTACATGGACTAAAGGCCCATTCGCACCAGGAACGATAAAAGTATGTTAAAAATTACATTCTGTTTATTTTAAGCATGTGTCTGTTGCTTTAAATGTTCGAACTCTTAAAGCAGAATGGATTCTGATTGGCTGTCAATATTTTTTATCATTTATCAGCTGGAAAAGATAGATCTTCCAGCGTTATTGTTTCTCTTTTCCGTTATCGCTACAGTTGTGGTGTGGACTATTCTCTAACATTTAGAACGATTTTTAGAACTATATATTTATCGTCATAGTTATCCTTGGTGTAAACGACCCTTAAGACTATTGCTGCCTTCACGTCCTGTCGGAAATTTGTTAATTCCCACTTCTGAAATCGTGATTACGAGCTCATGGCATTCAAGTTTGTAAATGGGAGGGCTTTCATATGCAATTTTTATCTAGGAAACTACCTAGGAAATCATGTGAAGGCAGCATAAGTTCTTTACATAGGCCTAAATGAAGAGAGGAAAGTTATAGACTGAGGAACAAATTGTGAAAGTAAGAAGTGGCAAAAACGTGTCCTAAAAAACGCTAAGCATCTGCTTATCTGGAAAATGTGACCTAGTTTACGTGCAAGAGAGTCGACAACATTTCAAATTGATTTCTCGGTATGTTGTTATTAGTCAATTTTACTGTCATGGATGTCAGGCTCAGGATGGTGCTTGATGGGAAGTGAAAGGGAATCATGGGAGGCCTGCTTTTTTTCCCATGACACTCATTCACAAATCAATATTGATTTTTGCATTGCCCATGAACATGAATATGGATGTGCTCTTATACTTACATGTGCGCTTAGACCTGAAACATGTGGAAAATGTCAGTGTTGTTTTTGTTAACTAAAACTAAAACTAAATCTAAAACTATTAAAAATAATTTTCAGTCATTAAAATAAAGCTGAAATAAAATACAATTTTATAGGATGAAAAACTCAAAAATTAGAAATGTTGCCAGAAACTGAAATAAGTTTGAGCTGCAGAACTAAAATGACTAAAACTAAAACAAAAATAAATTGAAGGTATATTAAAAATTCGAAATATTTCTAAATGCTGTAATAGCATATAAATAATAAAATAATACTGCACTCAAAAAAAATTAAGCTAATTTCAAAAATTCTTTTTTTAAAAGATTTACGCATTTCAGTTAATAGTAAAATTCCATCAAATTGAACTGAAAAAAAAAAGGATTATTCAATTATTCATTTAAAATATTAAAGGATTATTGTTTTCATGGAATTCAAATCGTTTAATTGAATGGAATATTACTATTAATTGAAATGTGTAAATCTTAAAAAAAAAAAAAAAAGGGTTAAAAATATTTTCGCGTTTGGAACATGAACACATGCTTAAAGCTATGAGATTCTGTGCATCATCGTGAATTGTGTTTCATTTTCTGCATTACCTGAGGGGGCGCTATAGTGAGCTGTAAAGTAAACTCTCTTCCTCTATAGTTTGTTTTCTTTTACAGGTCAATTACTGTCAGAACAACATTAGAACAGGAGAATCTTGCTGATGGCATTTGCATGCTTGTGCAAAGTATGTTCACGGCCTTACATGTGACCATTGTTTCGTCATGCGCTAGTGTAGTGAACAGGTACAGAAAATGTTGTCCTGCCCATTTTGTTGTGTGTTTGTTTATTGTATATCAGGATGAGAGTGTGTCTTTGACCCTTCTCCCCACTGCTTCAAATCCATGCTGGTGTCCGTTTACTGTTTCTACAGCTGTTTGGGATGTTGTCTTTACTTTGCACCCGTGCTGCCAATATAGCTTCAAATCCCCTTCCCCCTGTTTCCTACAATCCTCTAAGGCCTGTCTAGAGTCAAAATGAGACCCAGTAGCATGGGTCTCACTAGTGACTTGAGTAGGGTGGCCAACACCAAAAAGGAGGAGGATAAAGGACTGAAAAATAATTCCAATCCAGAGACATAAATAAGCTTTTCTTATTATAGAAGGGCTGATACCAATCATAATGCCTATAATGCCCCTTTCACAAGATGTACTATAAGTCTCTGGTGTCCCCAGAACGTGTCTGTGAAGTTTCAGCTCAAAATCCCCCACAGATCATTTATTATAGCTTGTCAAATTTGCCCCTATTTGGGTGTGAGCAAAAACACGCTGTTTTTGTGTGTGTCCCTTTAAATGCAAATGAGCTGCTGCTCCCCGCCCCCTTTCCAGAAGAGGGCGGAGCTTTAACAGCTCACGCTTCGGTTGCTCAACAACAAGAAAGCTGGAGAATCTCACGCAGCCAAAATGAGGATTGTCAGTGTTGGTGTTCAGCCTTACATTGTTCAAACCGGAGTCGACACTGATGGAGAGACTCAGGAAGAAGTTACAACTTTTAGACGTTTCTGAATGGTTAGTGGATAAATTTATTAGGGATGCACCGAATATTCGGCCACCGTAAATCTTCGGCCGAAGATGGCCCAAAAGTGCATTTTCGGTTTTCGGCCGAAAGACTTTTATCACCGAAACAATACGGCCGAAATGTTGTGATGACGCAAACAGAAACTGCGACCTGCACGTGCTTGTCTGAAGCAACATGTCTCACAGACAGCGATTTGCAAAACATGTAATGCTGAAATTTCAAGAGGGGGTGCTTCTGCAAATACTTTCTCCACGTCGGGTTTAATTTATCACCTGAAATCCAAACATTCCAATTGCTACGCTGAATATGAGAGGAACGCGGCACAGAAAAGGAAAACGCCTCCAAGCATGCCCACTCCGTCTGTGGCAGACGTTTTTGAAAAGACAAGGAAGTTTCCCAGTGATGGTGTCAAGGCAAAGGGCATTACACAAAAGATTATGGAATTCATTGCCTTAGATGATCATTTAATGTACACATGAGTGGGGTCAAGTTAAACATTTTGGTTTGAATTTTATTTTATACTGTGCATTGTTGTAGTCTGCTAAATAAATATTTGCATAATTTGTAATTGATTTATTCTTTGAAACTTTAATATTAATTTATGCAATTGCAATGCCTTGATTTTAGTAAAGTTAGTACACACTCACATCCATCAATGCAATGGTACTAATAATTGGCATAATTTCTTTCGGTGTTCTGGTTTTTGGTTTTCGGTTTTCGGCCTTGGTTACCTCTTTTTCGGTTTTCGGTTTCGGCCAAGAATTTTCATTTCGCTGCATCCCTAGAATATATGTAGTTGCTGTGAGGACAAATGAGCGTCCAGCTCAAGCCTGCGCTGGTAGGTGGAATGGCTTTTCAGAACAAGATTAAACAACCTAAAATGGGTTGAATGGCCATCCAAGACAGGAGAAGACTTCTTTATGCTTATATACACCGTACTTGGCAGTGCCTGGTGCTGCACAGTGTTAAACAGAGGGAACATCTCAACTATCTGCCTCTATTTTCACCTACCACGATCTGCTCAGGGTCAAACATTCCCTCTTGTCCAGCCTGTCAGCAACAAGTCATTACAAACAGAGTTCCTTATGAAATTCCTCTGGGCTCAAACTCCCATGTTTCTATTTGAGGTGCCAGCCTGTGTGTGTTTGCAAACTCAGCAGTGAATTAGGGTTACTTTGATATAAAAATCATCTCAGGATGTTTATTCAAAAAAATCTGATATACTCATTAGAAATTGCTATAATTAGCCATTTATGTCCAGGTGTCTGACAAAGCCCCCGCTCAGCGCCTCAGGTAACAGCAGCCTGTTGTTTGTGTCGTAGACCGATTAGATTGAGATAACAGGTCTTTTTTTCACTGTGGCTGGTATGATTGACTTTGAGCTTATAAGTGTTTGTGGTGTTTTCCCCCACAGAGTAACTGACCCTGAAGTAATACACACAGCTCAGTTTAGCTGTTCAAAGATAGCTCATTTTACTTGATTAATCCTTAGAGACCAAATGCATTCATTTTGTTATTATTCTCTAATTTTCCCGAACAGCATAAAATTGAAGTCATAACTCAAATGTGACTTTTGAAACTGGTCTTTAAAAACATAAAAACTACCACGAGGATGTAAATTTATGTGCTTCATGAATTGGACAGCAGTTGTTTTATACCTTATATGGCAACTACTAACCATAACTAGCTACAATTTAAAAAAAACAGTGGCTTCGAAATTCATTTTCAAAAATTCAAGATTTGTGCTATGACTGTGTGTAACTTATGTTGTGTAGATTATAAACAAAGCATTAAAGTATCTTCAAATGTTTATTTCTTTTTTATTTTGATGATTATAACTGACAACTAAGGAAAATCCCAAATTCAGTATCTCAGAAAATTAGAATATTACTTAAGACCAATACAAAGAAAGGGTTTTTAGAAATTTTGGCCAACTGAAAAGTATGAATATGAAAAGTATGAGCATGTACAGCACTCAATACTTAGTTGGGGCTCCTTTTGCCTGAATTACTGCAGCAATGCGGCGTGGCATGGAGTCGATCAGTCTGTGGCACTACTCAGGTGTTATGAGAGCCCAGGTTGCTCTGATAGTGGCCTTCAGCTCTTCTGCATTGTTGGGTCTGGCATATCGCATCTTCCTCTTCACAATACCCCATAGATTTTCTATGGGGTTAAGGTCAGGCGAGTTTTCTGGCCAATTAAGAACAGGGATACCATGGTCCTTAAACCAGGTACTGGTAGCTTTGGCACTGTGTGCAGGTGCCAAGTCCTGTTGGAAAATGAAATCTGAATCTCCATAAAGTTGGTCAGCAGAAAACACAGTGGACCAACACCAGCAGATGACATGGCACCCCAAACCATCACTGACTGTGGAAACTTTACACTGGACCTCAAGCAACGTGGATTGTGTGCCTCTCCTCTCTTCCTCCAGACTCTGGGACCCTGATTTCCAAAGGAAATGCAAAATTTACTTTCATCACAGAACATAACTTTGGACCACTCAGCAGCAGTCCAGTCCTTTTTGTCTTTAGACGCTTCTGACGCTGTCTGTTGTTCAAGAGTGGCTTGACACAAGGAATGCGACAGCTGAAACTCATGTCTTGCATACGTCTGTGCGTAGTGGTTCTTGAAGCACTGACTCCAGCTGCAGTCCACTCTTTGTGAATCTCCCCCACATTTTTGAATGGGTTTTTTTTCACAATCCTCTCCAGGGTGAGGTTATCCCTATTGCTTGTACACTTTTTTTCTACCACATCTTTTCCTTCCCTTCGCCTCTCTAATAATGTGCTTGGACACAGAGCTCTGTGAACAGCCAGCCTCTTTTGCAATGACCTTTTGTGTCTTGCCCTCCTTGTGCAAGGTGTCAATGGTCGTCTTTTGGACAAGTGTCAAGTCAGCAGTCTTCCCCATGATTGTGTAGCCTACAGAACTAGACTGAGAGACCATTTAAAGGCCTTTGCAGGTGTTTTGAGTTAATTAGCTGATTAGATGTATCTTCAATATTGAACCTTTTCACAATATTCTAATTTTCTGAGATACTGAATTTGGGATTTTCCTTAGTTATCAGTTATAATCATCAAAATTAAAAGAAATAAAAATTTGAAATATATCAGTCTGTGTGTAATGAATTAATATAATATACAAGTTTCACTTTTTGAATGGAATTAGTGAAATAAATCAACTTTTTGATGATATTCTAATTATATGACCAGCACTTGTATACTATTGCCTAAGGTGTGTTGTGTGAACAATGAGTCTTTGTGAAACTAATTTCAGAATTATTAAAAAAGCAAAGCCTCATTTCTGTACAGGATATTGTTTACAATTAATGAATTCTTACTCAGACTGCTAATGAATTTCCAAAAGCTTGTGGTCTAGTGCCTACATATAGGCTGGACTCAAATTAACTATGTTTATATTTAAAGTCCCCCTGTAGTCAATAATTTTATCCCTTAAAGCTCGTCTTTGATCAACAAAATTACATATTTAAATGTTTTTTCCTTGATGCCTTAAAATAGCTTGAATGTAACTCTACACCCTTGCCTCATTTAGTATACCTGGTTCTATGAATATGCAAATTAGCCCCATCTCCACTCACTCACCAGCTCAGAGATCCACTCATTGACAATCACAGGGATTCAAGGAAAAAATACTCAACAATGGTGTTGACTTATGAGTTTGCACATGGTTTGTCTTATTAAAAACACCACATAGACATATAAACAACATTAAAAACTTGATTTTTACTACAGGGGGACTTTAACTCTATATTTAAATGTAAGCATGCATTGACTAGTGTGATTTTTCAAAATTATATTTCTTAAAAGTAAGTGCAATTATCATGCATATCTTTTGGTATGCACCTTCATTATGCCTGTGATGTCTTAAAATACTCCCTACATAGGCAGCTCACTAGGTTTTAGAATAGAGCTGGTGTCTAACTATTATATAGGGCAAATAGACCACCATTTGAAAACCAATTGGAAGAGCAAGTCACCTGTTTCACCCTGTAGCTGCTGATAAAATCTCATTCATCACGGCCCAAATGGCACCACGACTCCATAATACAATCATAAACATATTCTGATTGTGATAAATCGTGTTGCTCTAGCTGTCTGCCATCAGGGGGTTTGTTTGAAGCTCTGCGCTGTGGCGGAGGGATGCACTTCTGTATCACGCTGACCAGGGTTAAGTACAGAACTGCTCACCCCAAAAACTGTGGGCGAGGTCACACCCCTAACAAGTCTTTGATGCGTCTCTTTTCTCATTTGAGCGCTACAGACGCTGGGAGTGCAAGCAGGGACACACATGTGCACACAAACAAACACAGATGGTCTTTTCCCTTGGAAAACATATGGACTTTTTCCAGGTCTTGGAGCTAAACTGGCTAATTCCCCTTATCTCCTGTCCATCTGATTTAACCTTTCCAGAAGTACCTGATCCCTGAAGAAATACCCTTAAAGCCCAGCGTGACCGGCCTGTAGACTGTGGGAACTGCACTGTTGACTCTTGCCCCATAAAACTGCTTACAATTACAGAGAGAAGGACAACCAGCCATAAATTAGATGGAAATCCAGCTGCCCATCACTGCACAGTGCTTTATAATCAAGCACATCAGACTTTGAGGTTAGTAGGAGTCGGTGATACCATTTACTTTCTTTTTGATCCCATACCATGTACTATGATGACCAATATCACTTTATATAATATATTGATAAATTTGATACACTCTTAAAAATAAAGGTTCCAAAAGGGGGTTTTCAGAGCAATGCCATAAAAGTACCACTTTTGGTTCTCTAAAGAACCTTTCAATGAACAGAACCTAAAAAGAACCTTTTGTGGAATGGAAAGATTCCATGGATGTTAAGGTTCTTCATGGAACCATCGATGCCAATAAAGAGCCTTTATTTTTTTATTTAAATGTAATTTTTTTTTTTTTAATTTGTAATTTAAATGTAAAGTTTTTATGATTTTGAAAATTGGAAGTTAAAGGATTAGTTCACTTCAGAATTAAAATTTCCTTATAATTTCCGCACCCCCATGTCATCCAAGATGTTTATGTCTTTCTTTCTTCAGTCAAAAGAAATTAAGGTTTTTGGGTTGAAGGTCCAAATGTCAGTTTCAGTGCAGCTTCAAAGAGCTCTACATGATCCCTATTTAACCACAAATGCTTGCACTGCTTTAATGCACCACGCATTACATAATCACGTTCGAAAGGTCGCGTATGACGTAGGTGGAAGTACCAATTCAGTGTTTACCAAGCGAATGTGCAAAAACTAAATCAAAGGGCCTTTACAAAAAAAGGTAAAACAACGTGGTACTTCTGCCTACGTCACGTGTGACCTTTCCAACATGATTACGTAATGCGTGGCGGTGCAGAGCAGTGCAAGACGAGTGTTTGTGTTTAAAAAAATATATAATTTTTTATTTTTTACAGAAAATGACTGATGGTTTCTCTAGATTAGACTCTTATTCCTCGTCTGGGATCATGTAGAGCTCTTTGTAGCTGCACTGAAACTGACATTTGGACCTTCAACCTGTTGAACCCCAGTGAAGTCCACTATATGGAGAAAAATCCTGGAATGTTTTCTTCAAAAACCTTCATTTCTTTTCGACTGAAGAAAGACATAAACATCTTGGATGACATGGGGGTGCGGAAATTATAAGGAAATTTTAATTCTGAAGTGAACTAATCCTTTAACATTAAAAAGCCATTAAGAATATAAATTAATTATTGTAATATTATAAGTGAATCATTTTTAATAATAACTATAGAACGTGATCAGTCCTTTAACTTGTTTAGTCCTATCTTACAGACTTACACAATTATTTTTCAACATTGAAGCTTATGATATGCACAAATTGTCATGCTAAATAAAAGAACCTCACAACCCTCTCACAATATCATAAGTACACTATCTGTTTTCTGTGAAAGAAATTAGTACTTTTTATTCATTAAATAAACATTAAATTGATCAAAAGTGACATTTATAATGTTGCAAAATATTTCTTAAATGATTGCTGTTCTTTTGAACTTCCTATTCATCAAAGAATCCTGAAACAAATGCCTCCGTTTCCACAAAAATAAGAAGCAAAATTGGTAATAATCAAATGTTTCTTGAACAGCAAATAAGCATATTAGAATGATAGGATCATGTGACACTGACGAATGGATATATGAGACTTAGGCCTGGTTTAATCTAAAACAAAGCCAGGATTAGGCCTAAATTCAATTAGGACATTTAAGTAGCTTTTATAAATGTGCCTTAGAAAACACATTACTTTTGTGAATCTTGAGACAAAACAATGCCACTGACATATTTTAAGATCTGTCAGAGCGAGTTGCTTTCAATTAAAACAGCTCAAACATGCATTTTAGTCTGGGACTAGCTTAAGCCTCATCTGTGAATCCGGACATTAGTGTATTAATATTTTAAGTATGATCCATCCTTCGCTCGAGGTCAGTGTCTGAATGCTTTTACCAAGTTGCCTGAATCACCATCATTATACATTTGCACATATGTTTTGAGAAAAAAGGTAAATCTGACATGAAGTCTGAAATAATGTGTTCATGGTTCAGTATAGTTGAAAACGTATAGAAAACATAAACATGGCACAGCTGTTGGCCTGATGTTCCTCCTGGTTTGCCACAGTGTAATTCGATCACTTCACTGGAGTCTCTAAATCTCCGCCGACGGCAGCGCCCGATCGCAGACCTGCACATTCATCTGCCTGGTTACAGAGATAACTTACTGTTTTTTACAATCAGGGATCATATTGATTTACACAAAACATGGAACACAGTAATGTGAAGGATTTATTTGTAATGAAATTCCCTTGTTAATTTGCATGGAGAGCTTATACACAAACTTTAACAAGATGGGAGTGGGTCGCTTGTACAGAGACGTTAAGCATCACGTTACTCTCGAGAACTTTTACCCTCCATAACATCAAAGTGTGTGTCACGGCCTTCCTCTCATCCAGATTCACACAGCTCTGAACTCTCTAACCTTATGCTAATACCTTCATTGCTTTTGTTGGTCCTTTTGGTGTACATGCCTCTGCAGCATGTTGTAAATGTGTCTTTTTGATAAGTAATATTTGTAGAAATGTCCTTTTGACAGAATCCAAACTAAGTTTTATTATTATAGTGCTTAATGTCAGATTTAGACAGACAAACAGACCCAAACCCAACTTCTCTCAGGTTTACCTGTGATTTTCCACCGAACACTTTCTGACCTTCATTCTCAGGTCTGTCCTGATGTCAGGAGGTCATAAAAAGAGCCGTAATTCACATGCCATGTTCCCACAGAGCCTCTCTCTCTCTCTCTGACCCCACAGAAGGAGGTTACGCCTGAGAGACTGAAGTGAAAAGGTCTGTCCTCTGATTTATGACCTTCTGCTGCCATCGGATCTTCTCCTGCACCGGGATGGTTTTTTGTGAAGCACCGAAACAGACCCTCCCAGAAACCCCCAAGAGTTTTAGGTTTCCAAAGCCCATCAAAGTAAGTTGTGAAGCTTTCGCACACGTGCAACGACAGCCATGATTTCATGAACGTAGTTTTACACTGTGGGCATTTTTAATAACTAGATTTTAGGTCTAAATACACTTCTGTTACAAAAGATTTCAAATAAATGCTTTTTCATTCGTCAAAGAATCCTGAAAAAAAAAAATGTATCATGGTTTCCACAAAAAATGAAGCACTGGTTTCAACATTGATAATAATCAGAAATGTTTCTTAAGCAGCAAATCATTATATTAGAATGATTTCTGAAGGATCATGTGACACTGAAGACTGGAGTAATGATGCTGAAAATTCAGCTTTGATCACAGGAATAAATTACATTTGACTGTATATTCAAATAGAAAACAAGTAATTTAAATAGTAAAAATATTTCAAAATTTTATTGTTTTTACTATATGTTTAATTTAAATAAGTGCAGCCCACATTTTTGAATGGTAGTGTATATATAATATATATTTTGAATGGTAGTATATCTGATATATAGTGTATATATGATATATATCATATATACACTATATAATAGAGTATATATGAATAGACAGCAGTATCATTTATTCAGTTCTCATGAAAGTCAATATTATATTGTGCCTAATACAGTATTAATAGATAAATGTCAGGATGTTTTCTCTATAAAACACCTATTTTTAGTTTCAAACTAGTTTCTTTTGCAGGTGCATGTCTGTATTTCTTCCTGTTGTAATTCTGTGCTCTATTTAGCACTGTTATTTTACTCCTCCAGCCTTCCTCCACAACACTATTATCGTGCATTATTTTCATTTGGATTATCTTAGTTCACTTCCATTCAAGTTCTCCTCCGTTCCGACTGCAGTCCTCGTCATGTTTATGCCGAAGGAGGGGACAGATCATTCCGCCCGTTATCCGTCCTGACTCATGCACGGCACTGGCATATTGGAGCTGCTGGCCCAGAAGAATTAGGCCAGATTTGCCACACTTCACAACCCCAGCCGGGCCTGATGCACATTCCCTCAAAATGCACGAGGACGATTGTGAACAGAGTCTCATTATACCACCGTGGTACAATGGGAGTGGAAATCTTGGCACGCTTCTTCTTTACAAATCCAAAAGCCTTTTCAGACAGAGTTCAGATGTGTGTAGTGCTCTTTGTCTGATGAATGCTTTGTAGGCTTCTCAGACTGTATAATTGTGCTTTTACAGTTCTTACGAGACCACCCACAACACCCCAGCATCAAGACTCAAACCTAAACTTACCCCAAACCTGATCACTATTCCTCTGCTGCATGCATTAACCACAAGTGCTGTATGCAAAGCTTCAGTTTTTTTGAGGGAAACACGTTTCTTCTGCCTTTGCTTTCTTCTGCTTTTAAACAGCTGCGTGTACTAGAGTATAAGCATTAGTTTTTCATCAGGAAGTTTCCAACAGGCATATTTGAGCAAATGTGAAATTGTGTGAAAACAATGTGAAAACTTGGGGCATTTTTTTTTACTTTTTATTGTAATTATTTCATTTTATTGTTTAATATATAAGTGCAAATCAAATTCTTTTTCTCCATCTATTTCTAGATTTTTTCATTTGCATGTTAACGCATTAAATGTTTCATTTATAATGTTTCCCGGGGTGCACTTATAATGTATATATGTTTTTTACATCAATAATCAGAATTTAGAAATTTTCCTACCCTGATTTTAGCCCTCTTATTTGAATGCTCTGTTTGAAGGGGCGTGTCTGCTGTGAGACTGCTGTGATTGGCTGACATCTTTCCAAAATGAAATGGCTAAGTATTACTCTCTCAAAAACATTTAGCTTGTTTTTACTATTACAACTCTCAAGGTTAACTAATCATTAAAAGTGTTGATTATAGCATTAAACTTAAATCTATGGCATTATATTTAGTTCGTGGCATGAAAGGTTGCAGTGATGAACATTGTAGTCGATCACAGACATGATGTTGAGATCATGAAAGCAGTGATCTCGTCAGTTTCTGCACACTAACGAATGCTTTCATCATAACTAACAGTGCAAATGCGATGTAACTAAGAGATTCATTGAATAAAACGTGAGTTTTGGTGCGAGTCCAGAACTCAGTCACTGATAAACTCACACTGTTTGATTGACAGCTCCAGCGATTGTAAAGGGAGCGTTCTTTGAACGCTTTCTTTATATAATTTAATCATTGTTTAAATAACAGATTATTTTCATCCTACTAAGAGAAACAAGGTGAAGTTGAGCGTTTAGTCACTGGTTTGATTTACTGACACACAGACAAAGATCATCTGACTGTACATGAATCATTAATATCAGATCAGGCATTAGAATGAACACAGTTACTGACATGTTGTTGCATTACTGTCATATCGTAAAAGTCGATTGATTTACCAAAGAATCCACAGTGAAATGTACCGAATACAAATAAATAAAGCTCAACTGAAAATATATAACCATATTCCTGCATTAGGATCCTTTGAAAGGTAATGTTATTTTAGTCCTGTATCGCTCTTCTCTCCTCCTCATCTCACTAACACACCAGTGGGCGGGGCTAATGTTGCAATGATGAAGTAGGCGTTGATTTCTTCTGTGGAGGCGGAGTTTCATCTATCTATAGGCACATTACAGGACGAGTTGTTCGCTGGGTCTGGTGTCAATAAAAGCTTTTATTAGACTAACAAGGAAGTTTCAGTTCTGAACTTACAGGATATTCTTAAAGTACGATGACCTCTTATATATAAAAGCTCAAGGAAAAGTTGAGTGTTGAGTCAATCTGCTGTGGCTAAATTTGTGAATGCACCGCTGACATCACACACTTACAGATAAACTTGGGTAGGACCGAGACAAGGATTGCAAACATGATCTCTCGGCCCGTCCACCCCCGCAGCAGCTGACCGAGGGTGATGTCTGAATACGAGGGAGGAGAGGAGCTGTTTGATAACCAAACGTGTAAAAACACTATGGACAGGACCGAAAACAGGATGTCACAGCAGGCTACATTTGGAAGTCAGGAAGACGACTGCTGTTTCATTCACATATGTATCTGTAGCAAGAGAGGAAATAGAGAGGTGGGGAGGAAGAGGGAAACCTGATCAGCCCGACAAAAGAGAGGAGAGGTTTTTTTTTTTTAGGTTTTAATCCTCAGAAATCCCAACATGGATGATGTTGATACAATGCCCTTAAAAGTGTTTTTAAGAAGCTAATGGTTAAAAACCATTCAAGCACATCACATTACATTTATGCATTATCTTGCAACTAGATATGAAAATCTTGCAACATTAAATAAAAATGGACCCTATTTACGTCAACACATTCCTGGTCTTACTGTGCACAATACAATGGTGTATTTTTCATAATACTTATTAAATTGTCTTTTAAATGTAAAAATTGTACTATCTCTAAAAATGACTTTTCTTTTTGGATTTAGTCATCAAGAGTCCATTCTTATAACGACCACTTTTGACCTTCCAATCAAATCCTGTTGGATAAAAGTCAAGCCCTGCCCTACATTTTTCACACTGAATATGCTGTTTCACTTGGAAATGTCACATTATGTAAGTAATATAGCTTGTTAACAGTTTTTTTCCCCATGTTGATGAGGTGCATTTCACTGCAGTGCTTAACATGTGCAAATGCTTTCAGAATAACAGGCACTTGAGCTTCAGTGAGAAATGAGATGTGTGACAAGAAAATGGCAGGATTTCACTGAGGTGAGACTCAAATGAGGACCAGTTCAAAATTATGTAGTTTTGTTGCTCCCCATTTTGCGCAAAAGTTGTTTAGCAATAGTGTTTTTAACAACATTGAAGACTATAAAGAAATGTAAGGCTGACAAGTGTGTAATCATCAGCTCTGGACTACAGGCAGCGCTCATTTCACAGTATTTTGATTTATAGCGTTACACAGTTGGACTGTGCAATAATTTTTATTTCCACTGACATCATCTACAGGGTTTCCACACCTTTCACGCTTACCTAGTTTGGGAAGTATGACACATCCCAGGCTTTTGTCTGTGATTACTGGATAATGATTAGAAATATTAATCTTACAAACTACATTCACCAAGAGCAATTTCTATATACACTACCATTCAAAAGTTTGAGATCAGTAAGACTTTTTAAAAGAAACTATTACGTTTATTTTTTTTTAATTGGTCAAAAAGTGACAATAAAAAAAGGTTGTATTTCAAATAAATGCTGTTCTTTTGAACTTTCTATGCATCAGAGAATCCTGAAAAATCGCATATTCACAAATATTAAGCTGCAAAACCTACAATATATTGATGATAATAATCAGAAATGTTTCTTGAGTAACAAATCAGCATATTAATGATTTCTGAAGGATCATGTGACACTGAAGACTGGAGTAATGATGCTGAAAATTCAGCTTTGACCACAGAAATAAATTACATTTTAAAACATATTCAAATAGAACACAGTTGTTACAATATTACTGTATTTTTGATTAAATAAATGCAGCCTTTGTCAGGGTTCTGTCACTTCAGTCTTGTTTATTTCTTGGTTTTGTGACAGAGCTCTGACACTCCCGTTCTTGTCGTGTTTTTGTGTGAGCGTACGGTCTCGAGTGTTCTCGGGGCTGTGCGCTCTCTTGTCTGCGTGCCTTGTTTCATGTTGGGAGCGTGGCGTTCGGATCCCGGCACTCGTGTCTAGTTTGGTTTCGGTTTCGTGTCGGGATTCGGACACTCGCGCTCCTAGTCCTGTCTTTATTGTGAGCGCACGGTTTGTGTGTACTTTCACTTGACGTGCGCTCTTGTCTTGTTTTGTGTAGCACGCGGTTATTTCCACCTGCCGCGTGCTTTCATGTTTTTGTCTTGTGTTGTGTAGCACGCAGTCTGTGTTTCACGGGCTGCGTGCTCTCATGTTGTCTTGTTTTGTGTGAACACGTGGCTTATGAGTTTTCATAGTCACGTGTTCATGTCTCGTCTTGTGTAAGCACATGGCTTGTGATTTGTCTTCATTGGCCATGTGCTTGTGTCTTTGTTTTGTTTGATGTGAGCACATGGCTTGTCATGTGTTTCTTTGTGCCATGTGCTCTCATGTCTCTTGTCTTGACCCCGCCCACCTTGTTACCTCATTATTGGTTGATTTGCCCCACCTGTCCTCCCTCATTACCTGCCTCATTTGCTCTCCTATTTATTCTCCTTTTGTTTGCAGTCCTGTGCTGGTTCGTTGTCGTAATTTGTCATATTTTCCCTGGTGTTTTAGTCAAGTCAAGTCAAGTCAAGTCATGTCTTGTTTTTTGTTAAGTCTGTTTTCCCCCACGGGGTAGTTTTTGTTGTGTTTTTGTTTTATTTTTTATTATTAATAAAAAGCCCTTCCTTCCCTGCATTATTGAGTCCTCGTCCTTCCATACCTGACAGCCTTAGTAAGCATACTTTTAAGAAATATTTTAAAAATCTTACCAACTCCAAACATTCATATTTTATGTTGACTTTTAGACTTGGTAATCTATGCCCCTTTTACAAAATGTAATATAAGTCTCTGGTGTCTCCAGAATGTGTCTGTGAAGTTTCAGCTCAAAATACCCCACAGATCATTTATTATAGCTTGTCAGATTTGCCCCTATTTGGGTGTGAGCAAAAACACGCCGTTTTGGTGTGTGTCCCTTTAAATGCAAATGAGCTGCTGCTCCCAGCCCCCTTTCCAGAAGAGGGCGGAGCTTTAACAGCTCAACAACAACAAAGCTGGAGAATCTCACGCAGCCAAAATGAGGATTGTCAGTAACTGTGTTCAGCCTTACATTGTTCAAACTGGAGTCGACACTGATGGAGAGACTCAGGAAGAAGTTACAACTTTTAGACGTTTCTGAATGGTTAGTGGATAAATTGATGTAGTTGCTGTGGAGTTGATTCAACTCATCCACTAGCATGTGTCGTCATGTTCATCTTTTGTGTTGAATTGACCCTCGTTTATGGGGCAGTCCGGCGTAAAATGACGGCATGACAACAACACTCTACTACAACACTTCCTCTTCTCTAAAGCAGCCCAACATGACCTCACCCCCTTTGTTGCATGTTCTCGGGGGCGGGGTTTATGTAAATTTTAGGGTTAGTGATGTCACCAACCTGGGAAAAAGCTTGTTTTAGTCCCTACCAGCCGTTTGTTGTAGTTCTTAAAGAGTGAATTCACTTTGCATTGAACTTTGAGCGTTGTAACTTTGCAGATGTTGTTTATGCTCAAACAGCAACATTACACACTAACTAAAGTTCAAAAAGTGAAATCATAATTAACCACCCCTTTATAATTCCCAGATATTTCCAGGTTTCCATCCAACATAACATAATTATCTCATACAAAACTCAAAGAACTACAGCCATTCAGAAATAGGACTTTATTTGGATTTAATCTGTAATATCTCTTTGGGTTGAAATCTAAATTCTTCTTTATAGAAACATATACAAACTTACATGGAGTGTAAACATGCAAGAGAGAGATTTCGGGTGCTCGGGAAGACTGAATGCATCTTGGACGTTGGGGATGAAAAAGTTTAGGAATTCTGAAAGGAAAGATCACCGTTCTTTCTATGCAGGCCGCAGTCTGACCTGTGCATGCCGCAGTGGACCTTTGCTTCATTTATCAGTGGTATCATAGAGACTGATTCATTACCACAAAGGAGAATCAGTGTCTGATTGATGTTAGCGTGTTCAAAGGTCTCCGTCAATATGAGAACACATCAGCATCTCCCACACTGGGAGTGAAAGTCCGTCCATCAGATCTCTTGCTGTTATGTCTTCCTCTGCTCTGCTAAACACTGAAAATTCATGAGTTAAACACCAAAGCAGTATGACCAAGTGCATACTGAAGAATGTTTGCAAAAGAACGGTCATTTGCATTGAAAATATGCTTTTCCTTGAGTCAAATGTGCAACCAACCATGATTTATCATCACAGTAATCAAAGTAACACCAATATTTACCAAACATGGGAATGAAATTGAGCAATTTACATGATTTAGTTGTCAATGAAACTCCATAAGGGGCAAAATAATATCCGTTCCAAACCCTAGTGTGCTGCTTTCCTAGAGATTGCTGTTTTTTTAATGTCTGATTCTTAAAATTTTACCTTTGGTCCCCCTTAATAATGAATATTTGGAGATACCTTGCTGTTTAGAGCAAAATGACAATGCTTTTGGCAAAAAATCGAATTAGCACAACATGCATCCTTCCCAAATAAGGCAACTGCATTGGGATGAGAACAGGAAAAAATCTAATCTAATCTAAATATATAAATATATTGTGTTCTGTACTTGAAAATATCGATTAAAATATGTCATTTCACCCAGTATTTATTAAGCATGATTCTCTAAGCAGCGCAATAGGGTTTGGAAAATATTGTACATTAGTACGCAGCACATTTCTTTGAAACAAGTTAATGACACTCAAAATCAGGTTGTCTTTAAGGCCCTGCATATTTATTTGCATACACTCATTGTTAAAAATACGTTTCATATCAGTATATATAGCTCTCGCTCCGTCTCTTTTTCTCCAAATCAGTGCATTAATATCCCCACAGGGGTGCTCTGTGTGTTTGTTCCAACGCCTGCGTTTAAGGAAAAAAGGCAACACAGAAACTAAACTGGGACAGTTGGGAAATGAGGTACACATGGTTCATTTAACACTCATGCATTGGGTTTTCCAGCCCCAGAGAAAAGCTTAGTGGTTTTCAATGTTAAATTATTCATCCGATGACATGTTCTTTAAGTTACGCTCAACAAATAATTGTTTCTGAACAGAAGTAACAGGACGGACTCATGTCTTTCTATATACATAGAACAAGAGATGACAAAGCTATCGCCCCTATACCCTTATACAGTGCACTAAAATATCAGAAACCATAGTGGACATTATTGAGTGCACTCATTCAATCCCACAATGCACTGCAATAATAAGTGTACAACCAAACTATTTTCTAGCCATGCAATGTGAGTAAGAGAATCTCCCAAAAGTTGGTGTCCACAGGAAAATTCATTCAATATACTTTATTAGTATACTAATGTATGGAATAGTGAATGAGGGTATAAGGGGGCGATTTCAGACACAACCACAGTGTAGGTCATGACAAGAAGTGTCGGTTTGCAGCTTTATGTGTAACATGAATGTTCTCATACTGGCTGTGAAAAGCCAAAAAAATCTCTTAAATACAAATGTCCCACATGAAATAAATACAACATAGTTTTCCAGTTTCCAGAAAAGTCTTCAGTTTAGTCACCGTGATAATCAAACAGTAGACTCTTTAGGACCCTCCTGGACTGCGTTTCTGCAACCATAGAGCCACTTTATGACACGTGCATTTCTCTCGATAATCGAGACACCTGTGGGGATCTGCTCGGCCAGTTCCTCCTGGAAAATCCCTTCCCCGGAGTGTCGGGAAAACTCACTGGGCTCTGAGCCGCCGCCTCCGACGCTCCTCAGTAGCAGCGAGAGTGTGTCGACTGAACTTGCCCCTTTTAGAAAGTTCTCCGGTCCAAGCCTCTCCACTATATCAAAGTCCAATCCGCAGTAGTCGAAGAAGCGCTCCTGCTCGGACATGGCTAGCGAGCAGCGTAGTCGCAATTCTGACTTGGAGCGTTTCAAATCGGCCCGCATCCTTGGAATGACGGGCTTCCATGGATCCATGTCATTATTGTTGGAGTTCCCAATGCTGTTTCGTAAACTGTTGATCATGCCGTTCTTAGATTGCTTCTGAACACCAGTGTTGTTTTGAGTGTCCGGCATTGAGTGCTCTCGATCAGATTTGCTTGATCGTCTGGTCTCGTTTCCTCCGTCGACAGTGTCTTTATCATTGGACCAGGACATTCGCGAATCCCCGTCTCGAGAGGAAGACGCCTTCTCCTCATTTATCACCATTTTATGAGCCTCGGTACCGCTGCTCTTTTCGCGCATGGATCCCTGGAAGAGCCGTCGTACGAAGCTGTAGCCCTTGACCTCCATGTTGGTGTTGCCGTTTTCGCCACCACTGTTGGGACTCTTGCACTCTTTCTTCTGTCTGTAAATGACTAGGGAGTCCGGACGCAGCATGCGCTTGCCGTTGCTCCTGCGCATTATCGGAGCACTATGTGGGGCGACTAATGGAGCAATGGTTGGAGTTCTTGGGGAAGGTACGGGAGGCTTATTTGCATTGTTGCGATTGTTGGTTTCCACATCAGTTTCATTCTGACAGTTCTCTTTCCTGGAGTCATCCTCATTTTCATCCCTCAAGAACTGCGGTGCGGAGAAAGGCGCCATTTGATTTCGAGGTGGGAGAACGGGTGTTGAAGGAGTGGACACAGTGAAGTTTCGACGAGGCACTGGTGGAGGGGTTGCACAGGGCACTAATACGGGCTCCTGCTTGGTGTTTATGACCTGTTGACTCTTGACGTATTTCGCCTTGTCTGCTTCCAGCCGCTCTACAGCACTAATTGAACGACCCCTGCTTCCGGCATCCATTTGCCTGCGAAGGTAATCGGGCCCCTTGTTTAGGAGCCGCAGCGGAGAAGGTGAACCAATGGGAGTTAAGGGCTTCATTTTGGAGTTCTGGAAAAATGCATCCAAACAGAAAGGACAAAGCAGTCGCTTTGCCCTACAAAGAGAAGGAAACCCTCTGGGAAAGTACCGTTTCAATGCTTCTTCAAGATCTGACGTGTCTCAGAGTGAGTTTGATCCATTTATAGGACCCCTATGAAAGTAGATTTTTAGGCATTTTGAGAATCTGAGAATCTTTAAGCGATAGAGTTGGCTGTTGTGCTTCACTATAATTAGTCTCTTTACTAGGCGCTTTTGGAAAAAGGACAAATCTCCATGCAGTATTCACACAGGCATTGCAGTAAATGGGCAGGGCATGAAGAAATCCTTTTTCTGCAATCCAAAATCTCAAATCCCAAATGAGATGTTCCCTTCACCACAGAGTATCAGAAATAGCTGCCAGTGTTCGTTTTTTTCTCCGTCTTTTTCCCCCCTTTGTTTCGTCCTCTTTAACTTCCTCTCTTCTGTTGATCTTTTCAGAGAAGGTCGTTTTGGGGGAAGAGAGCTAATGAGCTTGGTTATTTGCTTTTTGATAGCTGTCAAAGGTCTTCGGGTTGGGCTCCTATTGTCCTGCGATGTTACGGTTGGGTTGACCTATACAGCTGGCACCGGGGCACTTCAGAGTTTGATAGACAGAGGTCCTGTGCTTCTCCCTCTATACCTGGAGCCCTGAGAAAACAAAAACGGTAGAGACACAGTTCAGACTTTTTTTTTTTAGCATTTCTCAAGGGAGATCCGATCTCAAAAGGCGTATGCCATATGGCAGCGTGGATAGAAGTCCCTGTAGCTTTTTGTGATCCGATGCAGTTGGCAGAAATGCATGTCTGGGGCCACAGGCAGTGCCATTAGCTCATGCATGGACTGAGTTGACTTCCCAGTGCTCGCCCATTGAACTAGTCCTAAATAACCGTTCAATCGTACAAATGTGCTGTACTGCACAAATTTAGCGCATTTAACTCTGAACGAACATGCATAATACACAGTGAAGTCTGGATTGACATTATAATTTTGCAAGTGGAATTTTACCAATTTAACCTCAGATGCATTTAGAAAGTCTATTAAAGGAAACTGTAGACTGCAGAGGTAATGGCCTTCACCATCAGCATTAGCTTAACCCACATGCCACATTTGCATTCCTTGAGGGCTTTGCTAAATAATGCATGACTCTGTCCATATTTTAGAGACCCCCAAATCAGCTTAATAACATTTCCTTTAAAGACGTTGTAGGACCATTTGCTGCATTTAATTTTGAACACACTTACAACTCTGCATGGTTTTACCGCTTACTAATAGAACAGCAGAATATGATTGCAAAGCAAGAATTCTAGCTTAAAACAATTTTGACTGCATGGTTGGTTCTGAAAGGGAAGACATTCAAAACATGATGCATCAAAGTGCTATTTTTGTATCCCCTTGCAGGAAAAAAAACAACAATACACAGCATTTTAAAGTGAATATGTCCCTGTGACCTAGTAAACGGGAATAACCGCTGTACTCTTTTTTTTTTTTTTCTTTTTTGCCAGTTTCACTATGAAGAGCAGTCATTTACTACAACTAAAAACAGGTGTGAGCAGCTAAATTGTGAACTCTACCTTTTTCAATATTCAGACTTAGTGGGGAAAAAAGCAAACACACTACAAAGACAAAAAAAATCCCTAAGATAAAAGAGAACTCATGCACTTATAAGATGACTTTCTACCGTACAAATATAGCACCTCTCATGTACCTCAACCCCCCTCTCTGAATCCCTTCGCTATAAATCCAGTCAAAAGGGGAACTGCAACATTTTCCAGATGTCAGACAGTCCGGGAAAAGCAGCAACCATTGTTTGGGAAAGTTCCGGGAAAGAATTCTGAACAGGTGTTGAGCATGAGATGGTTCTGGATTTAGGGACTTTCAGAAAGTGGTGAGCAACAGGGGGTCCAAACTCAGAAAAATGCTTGTTTAGTCAGTTGGGCTGAGCAATACAGCTAAAACAGCCTCGATATTTTTCACCCTAATGATTTTATGATATTCAAAATATATATTTGTTCTGAAATGGCTTAAAACAAATCTTAATAGATGAACTATCAGCCAAATACACTCAAAATGTTTAATACAAAAAAAAACATAATCTTAAATTATTTATATGCAATGCATAATAATAAACAGCAATATTTACCATCCTATATCTTTACTAAATCACTCTAATGCATTAAAAAAGAAACAGGGAGTGACAACCATGATCATGTTGGAGTGTTGATTCAAATGACTCACTGAAACAAAGTTTGAATTGATTCATTAAACATTTTAATTTTTATCCAATTCATGGATAACCCGCCAGGTTAATGTAATTTGAAACGTGGTGCACAGTAGTAGTGTTTCATAATTATCACACACTATTATTAGCCGTGTCTACATCACTCTGCACTTAAGGCCATTATTGGCTTGTAGATGCATTACATCAGTAATATAGATCTTTCCAAACCAGCGTGACAGCTATTTGAGTGCTGGATCACTGTGTTTAGGACAGAAACAGGGCTAATAATAGCTAAGCAGAGGCTTAAATTAAAACATGCTCACATCTCTGTGAAATTTACCGACTGGGACATTCTCCATCAGGCACCAAACATCCCCAAAACAGGCTTTCTAAACATTTAAATATGTAAATTAATATGCCATTTAATTATGACAAAACTCTTTTGCGGATATGTAATAGGTTTAGCGAGTCATTTGAGCTGATTCAATGGAGAAATGACTCCTGTGATTGATCCAATCTGAATCAGTTCAACTGATTCAAAAGAACCACATCATTTAGCCTATTTGTGCATGAACTGGAAATTCAAATCTCAAGCTCATAACTCAAAACAGTATGAGACTAACTGAACATTTAAAGAAAAATGTAAAGAGAAGTTTCCGTTTAGCACTGATCACCACGTTACAGTCACTTCACACGTTCACACCATCACCGCTAGCGTCTGCTCCTGTACAGTGACCTCTATTACTCTCTAAAGAGGCAAATTAGTGACATGAAACTTTGTCTGTGCTCCTCTCTCTTTTGAAGGCTGAACTGCGCTGGTAATAGCAGCGGCTCGCGATGGCTTGTAATTAACCCCTGCTAATCCAGCCTCCTCTCATCTCAATGCTTTCATTGCGTGTCAGTGAAGCGGGTGGGCAGGTCGTCTGCCTGCAGGGGTGGCCAAAACAACCGTCCAACAAGGTCAAAGAGAAACCAGATGTTTTCTGTCACGCTGCATCTAAGCTATGATCTACTGAAGACTTCAAGCAACCTTAAAAGGCTGGTTGAATATTCTGAAATATGTTAGATTATGGAAGGGAGGTGATTCACAAACTTTAATGTTTAAAGTTGCATGTGTTGTTTGGTGTTAACCAAATCTTAAATGCTGTTCATAATAGGGCTGCTTGATTATGGTCAAAAACATAATCACGTTTATTTTGGTCAATATTGATATCATGATTGTTTAACACGATTGCTCACTGACTTTGGAAAGAACATGCATTTACTGAACTTCATCTTTTTAAAAGTGGATTTCCTTCAAATTAATATGTATATATGATATACATATTATATACATATATAAAATGAAAAGAAAAAATCATAAATTAGGGATGCACAGTATATCGGCCACCATATCGGTATTGGCCGATATATGTTCATTTTTAATGTTAGCATTTTTGTAATCAGGCTTAAAAATTGTATAAAAATTCAGATTCAAATTCAGATTCAGATTTATCGGCCAATATATCCGTTATCGGCTTTCAAATATAATGAATTATCGGTATCGGCCAAAATGTTCATATCCGTGAATCCCTATCATAAATCAAATTTATAATAAGAAATAAAAAAATATATATATATAATATTAATATACACATTTAAATAAATGATAAAAAACAAAAATAAATTAGATCAACAATAATTTTGTTTAATCTTGATTGTCTCGATTTCATAATAGTTGGAAACCAAAATCTTTATTGAAAATAAAAATTAACCGCACAGCCCTAGATTATAAACCATTATCCTTCCATAATCTTATCAAAAAGAAGTTTCAGTGTGAAAAATGTAGGCAAGTATTTTTTTTAAATAATAATAAAGTGTGTAACATTATTAGATTATAATTATGAAAATAATTATGAATATTTTTTCCCATTATTTTCTTTGAAACAAACAAATATATATATATATATATATATATATATATATATATATATATATATATATATATATATATATATATATATATATATATATATATATATATATAAACATATTATTAATTGTATAATTAATTGTATAATTAATAACAATATTATTAATAAAAAATATTATTAAAAATAATAATTAATCATTAATACTACTAATAATATACAAAAAGCTAATTTAATCAAATACAAAATAAAATAAAATATCAATATACAAATTTAAATAAATAATATAAAATAAAATTAAAATAAATTAGATCAACAATAATTTTGTTTAATCTTAATTGTTTTAACTTCTTAACAGTGGATTTCCTACAAATGAATATATATATATATATATATATATATATATATATATATATATATATATATATATATATATATATATATATATATATATATATATATATATATAAAAAAAAAATAAATCAAAAATCAAATAAACAATAAAATATACATATCAATATACACATTTTAACATTATTAGAGTATAATTATGAAGGCATAATCTTTTTTTTTCAATATTAAAATGTTTTTATTCCAAAGGGGAAAAAAGCATTAATTATTATTAATAAAAATATTATTATTAATACAATAATATTATGAATAATATGCAAAACTACTTGCTTTTTAATAAGACTTTTTCTTATTTATGTTGATAAATATTCAAGTCACTGTCTGTATGAATTACATTTTAATGTTTTGGGAATAATGTAATAGATCCACACAAGAAAACGAGCCTCTGCTATAAAATGAAATTGAAAGTCGTTGCATCCAGTTGATGAAACTTAATCAAAAGCATCTGCAAACATGTCTGTCCCACCCAGTCTGAGCAGCCCAATTAAACTCAAAATGTCCCGTGTTGGACTGTTGATATAAAACCTCAAAAGGTTCAGGACGTCCATCACAGACCAAATCCTGCATTATTTATCGGCGTTGACAATAGACCCCTCTGGCTCTGGAGATAAGAGGCTGGACTGAATGCCGCGGCTCATTAGTAAGAAAAACAGGGAGAAAGAAAACACATGACAATAAAACTCAACAGACACAAACACTCTTAACAACACAAAGGCAGAAGAAGCATATATCTCCTCACCATAGAGAGCTCTTGAGTGCCATTATGTGGCTGATGTATGATGGGTGGGGTGATGGACTGGCATACGGGCCACAGAACGGTCACGAGGGAGCTCTTTAAAGCACAACAGACCCCCCTAAACCCTCTCCAAATTATGTGGTGGACACTTAACTGACCCTATTGTCATTCAAACGTCACAAATGTGAGTCGGTGGATTGCCGGAGACTTGTGATGGACAGACGTTCTTTCAAATGATCACAGTTTACACCTGGTATTATTAACGCCCGTCTCGGCTGATCCCATCACAAATGCTCAGCGATGAATACCGGTGTAAATGGGGTCTGGGACATTCTGATTCAATCACTCAAACTAAATTCAGAGTGCTGTTATTTTAGCTGGGAGCCAAAAGATTCATCGGAAATAAAAAACGATTAATCGCACAGCCCTAGATCATGAACTACTATCATTCTGTAATCTTATCTATTTCAGAATAAAATATTGTAGTATCACTGAGATAATACTATAGTTTTTTAAAGAAAAAATTATTTTCAATTGGTTTATGTTTCCATTTTTATTTTAAAATTGTAGTAAAAAATTTTTTTGTCATTTTTTTTTTTTTTTAAATGTATAGTTTTTACAAATTTTTTATTCAGTTTTAGTTATTTTAGTACATCAAGTTAAACTAAATGAAAACACGAAATGCTAACTAGCTGAATAATATATATATATATATATATTTTTTTTTTTTTCAGTTATTATTTATTATTACTTCAAGTAACAAAAATTTTTTTTTATGGTTATAGTTTGTTTTATCTTTTTACTCCATATTAAAAAAAATTCAAAGAAAAAAGTTAATTACATAAATAAATAAAATAAAATATTATTAATAAAATTAATAATAATAATACTTTTTTATTTTTATTTTTCATTTTTATTATTATTATTTTTCAATATGTCTATATAGTTTTACCCATTTTTTTTTTTTTTTGTCAGTTTTAGTTATTTTAGTACATCAAGTTAAACTAAATGAAAACACAAAATGCTGCTTTTGGTAATTAGATTAAATAAAATAATAAATAATACAATATGTTTTATTATTATTCTATTTCAGTTAACATTTTTTTTTTCAAGTAACATTTTTTTAATTGTTTTTAGTTTGTTTTATTATTATACATAATCCATAATATTTTTATATAAATATGATTAATAAAATATTATGAATAAAAACTATTATTATTATTTTTATTATTAATTTTATTTTGTTTTATTTTTTAATTATTATTAGTGTTTTTTGTCTATATAGTTTTTTTTGCTAATTTTTATTTCAGTTTTCAAAACTAAATATTTAATAACATAAATAAAATAAAAATCATTTTTTTTATTATTATTTTATTTCAGTTAACATTTATTTTATTTCAATTAACAATTTATTTATTTTTTTATGGTTTTAGTTTGTTTTAGTTAACTATAATAAATTCAGAGGTTGACAGAAACATTTGCCAGGTGACCAAGGGACCAGGAATATATTTAATCTTAAAAGCCATAAAAAAATCTAACAATTCTCCTCCAAAGTTTTCATTACTGTAAAAAAACCCAATTTCCATTAAATGTAAATTCATAGTTATAATGCAAATGTGTTCTAAACAATGACAAAAGGCACAGTCTTAAAAGAACTGATTGCTACATTTGGAGAGGCGTACACATATACATTTACACCTATGAACTGTTTCTTTGGTCTTTTAACTCAAAATGTCTCCCTGTGAATCACCAAACGTCAAATTGAGGTGATAACTGATTCAGAGCTGAATGTGAACGTGTGAATGAATGAAAGGTGTGTAGTTCTCAGGCTTATCATCTATTTAGAGGCTCACACCTGGGGAAAATCAATTTAAGATAAACATTACTGTAAAAATACATGCTCCTGTTATCTGTGGCACACTTGCCCAGCAGACGTTTCCGCTCTCTCTGATCTCATTTACTTGTGTTAATTAGTCGTCTGTTTATGCAGCACTTTAGAGTCTCTCCTCACTTGTGACTTTCTCAAAATATAAATCTCATTCAACAACCATAACAAGCATAATGTAGGTTCTCATGATCATTTACCGCTCTCTCTTTGACCCTTAGATTTAAACAATGTTTTGCTACTGCAAATTTAAACAAATTTGCTTAATGCGAAATACCCGGTCAGGAACGAATACCATATTATGAATGCAATTTAAGTCACATTGGATGAGCTTTTCCCCTCCATATTGTCACTAAATCATACTATATGAGCCATAAAGCATGATCAATATCAGATACAAAACATTTAAATATTTTGTCTAAAAGTTCAATAAACTGTTCCAATCCATTCTGACTATTAGTCCATATATCAGGCTTTACACAGGGGTAATATGACGCATCACATCAGTGGACTTTACCCTACTTTTCCATTAGTTACGTCATAAACCGCTTTGGGTCTGTTTTTGAGCCCTGATAAAGGAGCTATAAATTTTCCCAGTGTACAACAAAAAACTCTCCAACACAAAGTACAGTCCTCCTCTGAATCTTCAATAGATGCATGAGACCTGGACTCCATCCATGGCTCTGTGCCGGAAAGTTAAGGCAGGAAGTGAAGGAGTCATGAGTGAGGTGCTAACGGCTCTGCATGTCTATTATAGCCGAGGAAAAAAAAACACAAAGAGGCATGGAAAGAAACGTCTTGCATTTCCTGAGAGAAAAGCACGTTATGTGTGTGCAATGACAGGAAAGGCGAGGTGCCCGGAATCAGGTTCTGACCCGGGCTGGACGATATTGAAATTAAGACTGTGATATGAGAGATATATTGCAATATGGGAAAATACCAGATGACTTCAATGGTTCTATTTAGACATATCTGAACTTTCTAGAATGATTTCACCTGCATAGAACATAAAAGCTATTTTAATAAAAAGAAGACTTTTTTTAAAGTGCGAAATACTTGAAAAATTGGGTTTTTCATACTTGGGTTTACTCTTTACAAGAAGCAAATCAAACTATAATGTGAGATTTTTTTTTCTTTTTTAAAAACTCTTTCATTTGAGTTTTCATAGACCACTGTATTTGACCAATTCAATATGACTGAAGTAATAATAATTATTAGGATTTTCTTAAATATATTAAAGATTTAAGAAATATATTGTAATAATACTATTGTACTGTAAAATAACAACACTAGTCCAAATGTCAGTTTCAGTGCAGCTTCGAAGAGCTCTACATGATCCCAGACGAGGAATAAGAGTCTTATTTTAGAGAAACCATCAGTCATTTTCTAAAAAAAATCTCATTTATATACTTTTTAACCACACATGCTCATCTTGCACTGCTCTGAGATGCGCCACACATTACGTAATCATGTTGGAAAGGTCACGCGTGACGTAGGAGGAGAAAATGAGCCTATGTCACGCGTGACCTTTTCAACCTGATTATGTAATGTGTGGCACATCTCAGAGCAATGCAAGACGAGCGTTTGTAGTTAAAAAGTATATAAATTTTATTTTTTTCTCTAGATTAGATTCTTATTCCTCGTCTGGGATCATGTAGAGCTCTATGAAGCTGCACTGAAACTGACATTTGGACCTTCAACCCGTTGGTAACTGTTGAAGTCACTATATGGAGAAAAATCCTGGAATGTTTTCCTCAAAAACCTTAATTTATTTTTGACTGAAGAAAGAAACACAGAAAGATGAGTATGCATAAGCTATATATGTACAGTCAAAACAAAAATTATTCAGACATTTTTGATATTCTTTTATATATTTTTACTAGGGATAACAACATAAAGTAAACTGTGACATATTATACCCAAAAATTCTTCATACAGTGGACTACCAGTAAAACTGATACAAATTTTCAACCAAAAATTATTCAGACACTTTGACCTGACCATGTTTTGCTTAAGTGCTATCTGACATAAAAAAGATCATTTTTTTCTGACACAGTTTAACTCTGAGATCTTGTCAAATTGTATTACCATTTTTTTTAAATAATAGTGAATAAACTGAATTAATGAATGAAGGTGTCTAAATAAATTTTGGTTTGACTGTGTGTGTGTGTATATATATATATAAATAGCTTATACATACTCATATACATACTCATCTTTCTGTCTGAGACTAACTTTGTCTTAACTAGATCTAGAGAGTCTCTGCACACTACTGCTGCTGGAAGATTGTCTAAATTATTAATTTCTGAAGCCAATCCAAATGTTCACACTGCAGAATAGTAAATCTGCCTAATTTTACTATGCATATAAAGTTTACACAGGGAGTTACTGTGCCCATAACAAAGGTTTGCCGTATGCAAAAGTTCTCTAATAAAAAGCGTCTGACGTGAAATACTAATTTAATATATTCTAGGCATGTAAAGGAGAAGTAATCTGATCTACATGCAGCCTTTTAAGAACCAACAAAACTGAACTTTACAGACTGTCAGTGAAGCAAAGGGCAAAAAGAGCTATTTAAACGCAGTAGTTCAGCTGATCAGATTACATTACAGATCATATAGAAGTTTAAGTCTTAACTTGATTGCCATGATCCAGAAAAAAAAAAAACTGCTCTTGTGGGATAAAAGTTGTTCAGTTTATTCCTCCAGAGTCTTGTTTTCTCAAATAAAGTGGCTGTATATAAACAGCGCTTGCTGACTATGCCAGACACATGTTAAAGTCACTGCAGACCCAAGTGTTAACAGCAAAGGTTCAAACAAACGTGACTTGTGATGGGGTCAAATGGGTGATGGGCTGATGGGGGAGGGATCCAGTCCTCCTGACTAACATCCAACCATCAAATGGGACACAACAACAATCCTGAACCCTATTCTCGATCATTGACAGCAAACACAAAACACTACCAGTGATATTGCATTGATTACCCATTGTGTTTATGAGGGTGACCTGAATCTAACAACTGACCCATTAAAACACTTAACAAATCAACATAAGTTTGCAGTACAAATATGTATGGGAGAGTTCATATTCAAAGAAAATGATATATTCTGTCAGCCTTTTCTCAACTTAGAAGAAACTTATACTTCTCAGAAGTTGCTCTTTCTACCTCAGGAGACTTAACCGAGTTTGAAGGTGAGTAAATAATGACTGAGTTGAAATTTTTCCTCTACTAAAAATAAAATGAAAGCCAGGGTCTCAATCTCTCTCAAAGGCCATGTGATTCACTGCCATTTCCTCTTGCTCCATAACCTCCACTGAACCTGTCAGCTGTCCTCTCTCATTAACCGCTAGTCTGGCTTGTTGGTCGCAAACAGGCCCAAAGTGCCACAGAAATAGCCCCTAATCTCCCCTCAAGCCCCCCAGCACATCAGCAAAGCCAGCGTTGAGTTGAGGGAAAGATCATTGGTTACCGGCCCTGTCAGAACAATGTCTTGTGAGCGTGACAAAGGATACAAGCCCCTTCATGTGCGATGAAGGATCCTGGCGGCAGCGCTAGGTCTGATTGGACCTGGCAGGATGGCAGTGGTACCTAGACGAGCCAAGGACAATTAACAAGATGTGTGACTATGAGCGACCCGCTCGCACAGCTGTCAGTCGGACCCGCGGGGACGTCCCGTGAGCATCGGGATTTGAACATTTAATATTAATACTAAAGTGAGTAAATAAATCATGAAGGGGAAAAAAGACTAGATGACTACAGTACACAGGGAGTGAAATTCATCAGTCAGCCCATAAAACACACATGGAAGCTTATTTCTGCCATGTAATAAATTATAAAAGTAATTTTGACTTTATCTCACAATGTGCATTTCTGAGAAAAAACAAGATAAAGATAATTGCAACAATTGCAAAAAAAAAAAAAAAAAAAAAAAACAGAATTGCGAGAAAAAAATAAAAATTGTGAATTGTAAACAGAATTCTGAGGAAAAAAGTATTTTTTACGAAATGTAAACTTGCAATTATAAGTTTATAACTTGCATTTGTTGTTGTTTTTTTAATTCTTTGGAGCAAATAAACTTTCATGGTAACACTTTAGTTTAGGGTCCAATTCACACTATTAACTAGTGATTATTAGCATGCATATTACTAGGATACTGGCTGTTTATTAAGACTTGTAAAGCAGATATTGATGGCTTATTATGGAAGCTTGTTTCTGCTGCTAAATAAAAAAAAAAAAAAAGGTAATTGCAACCTTTTTTTCACAATTGCGAGTTTGCATCTCACAATTCTGACTTTATTTCTCACAACTGCGAGATTAAAACTCGCAATTTCGAGTTATAAGTTCGAGTTTTTCTCAATTCTGACTTTATATCTCGCAATTATGACTTTATATCATGCAATTCTGACTTTATAACTCGCAATTCTGACTTTATATCATGCAATTCTGACTTTATAACTCGCAATTCTGACTTTATATCTCGCAATTCTGACATTATATCATACAATTCTGACTTTATATCTCGCAATTATGACTTTATATCATGCAATTCTGACTTTATAACTCGCAATTCTGACTTTATATCTCGCAATTCTGACATTATATCATACAATTCTGACTTTATATCATACAATTCTGACTTTATATCACGCAATTCTGACTTTATATCACTAAATTATGACTTTATATCACGCAATTATGTCTTTATATCTCGCAATTATGACTTTATATCACGCAATTATGACTATATCTCGCAATTATGACTTTATATCACGCAATTATGACTTTATATCACGCAATTATGACTTTATATCATGCAATTATGACTTTATATCTCGCAATTATGACTTTATATCTCGCAATTATGACTATATCACGCAATTCTGACTTTATATCTCGCAATTATGACTTTATATCATGCAATTGTGACTTTATATCATGCAATTGTGACTTTATATCACGCAATTATTACTATATCACACAATTATGACTTTATATCACGCAATTATGACTTTATATCACGCAATTATGACTTTATATCATGCAATTCTGACTTTATATCACGCAATTCTGACTTTATATCTCGCAATTATGACTATATCACGCAATTCTGACTTTATATCTCGCAATTATGACTTTATATCATGCAATTGTGACTTTATATCATGCAATTGTGACTTTATATCACGCAATTATTACTATATCACACAATTATGACTTTATATCACGCAATTATGACTTTATATCACGCAATTATGACTTTATATCATGCAATTATGACTTTATATCTTTAAAAAAGAAGTCAGAAATGTGAGATAAAAAGTCATAATTACTTTATTTATTTCATGGTGTAAACAAGCTTCCATAACAAGCTTCTACATCCCGTAATCCTACCCAATACCTAAACTTAACACCTACCTTACTAACTATTAATAAGCAGTAATTATGAGTTTATTAAGGCAAAATCATAGTTAATAGTTAGTTAATAGTAAGAATTGGACCCTAATCTAAAGTGAGACCACTTCCATATACAAATAAAGTGATGTCACTTTAAAGAATCTGCAGGATCTTTCAGCCTCTAATTAGTAACCTGAGCTTCATGCTGTTTACACGCAGCCACACATTAGCCCTACAAATGTGAAGTTTTCTTTTGGGGGAAATGACTGTTTATGTGATTGCACTCGAACGGCTGAAAGAAGAGCAACATTTGGCTTTATGGAGTTTGTGCGACAAAACAAAACAGCTGTTGCCTTTCCGTCCCAGACCCATAAAAGTCATTTGCGGGATACAGTATCACAGCAGTTGAGACTGATGTGGTCACACCGGGATGATTATGTGTTTGTGGAATCTCTGAGAAGAAGGAAAAGGCTTGGAAAACAATTGGGCAGAAGCTTGATCCCTACATAGGGTTCACTTCCAGTCAGTAGGGGGTTACCACAGCAGTGTGGGCATCCCGTCAGCCGGAGTGGCTCAGCACTCGCACACGATCAGACAAAGGTCACTGCACGCGGCCCGTGGGCTTCTCTTCTGTGTTTAGAGCGTCCGCGCCAGTGGTGATACAAGTCCTTTCGCATTTATTCATCTCAAAGTGGTTGTCAGCACCTCAGATGAGAGATGCAGCCAGCTCAGATCTGCTACTATATATAGTTATAATGATATACATTTTTTTTCTCTCTTTTACTAAATGACAAAGAAAGATAATATATGTATATATTAATCATTAAAAAATGCAATCACAATTCAAACACCCATGAAATCTTATTCCTAAATGACAATGATTCGGCTATGTCTATTAAAGCTTTGAAAAGTACGATCACAGCGAACATTCAGATCAGCATTTGAGCTGGCGCTGTGCCAGAGAGAGCCGTTGTCATGAAACAGCTTCACAGTCTTTTCATCCACACAGGATCATTATTTCTGTGTTACATTTAATTCAAATGATCACAGAAGTACTGGGAAAAAAGGTTATAGTTCGGTGATAGTAGAGTGATGCCTGAGGCCCTTCACTAATAATAAAAATCATGCATTAAAGCAGGGTCGTAACTTATGCAGTGAACTTCTGGGCATAGATCGAATGGATTTAATGCATTCAGCAAGAGTTTACTTAAGCACCTCAATGTGCAATACAACATCTAAAACATCTGCACAATGACAGGAAAGCCTGCAGAGGAGCATCGCAGCCCTCAGCATCATGCTGGTGTTTACATTTTACATGCATCGACGCATCAGAGAGATGACACTGCCACAGACACGTGTTTATTTTTGGGCTTGGAAGACAATACACCAGTATGAAGAGACCTCACTTATGGTTCAAGAGCAGGTGAAATCTCTGCGTTTGGTCTACTTTTTCGAGTGTTTAGACTGGTTCTGAGTGGTTAATACTGCTGACCTTGCGGAAAGTTAGTGCATGGTCTGTGCACCTAACCTAAATAAAACTCTTTGGTGGGGGAAGGTTACGAGCATTATACCCATTTACACATAACATAATGCAATAAAGCCATACAAGTTGAGAAAAGACTCTTAATTAGTTGGGAAACTGTCTGTTTGGCTTGGTGGAAATTTTCAAAAAACACATGTGGTCTCCTCACTTTCCTCCACCTGGTGTCTATTCTTTTGTTTAAAGCTTCTGCTACTGTGTAGGTAATAAACTTACATAATTTCCTAGTAAGTCTAAATGAGAGCAGAGGTCAAACTCCATAATGCACAGCCAATTCTCTCTCTAAAAATGTTGTATTTAGGTCTATATCTTGCCTTTTGTCATAGTACTTTCTCAATTAATACTTTCTTCTATCTCTGTGTAATGAGCAGAAACAACTGTGGCTCTGTTCCAAAACCTAATGAGGATTCTTGCTGTCTACGCTGCCTTTTAAGGCAGCATCCTAAATGACTGTAAGAGTGATTCGGGACAACCTAGGCAGAACCTACAGTCATGAAATACGTTCTTCATTCAATGCAGTAGAAGATGAAGGTATGAGGATTTAGTCTCAGTTAGTCTTTATTATTGCAATTCGGTTTGGTGCCACTAGAGGCGCAGGAATTACATACTACCTTTTAAAAAGTGGTTACACTTTATTTTAAGGTGTCTTTGTTACACTGTAATTATACATTTAAGTACTGAGTAATATTAAATAACTACCTGCACTTACTATAGGTTTAGGATTAGGATTTGGTTTGGTTTAGGGTAAGTATGCATGTAATTATGCATAATTTATAGTTATTACAATAGTAACTACATGTAACATATGTAACAATGACACTGTAAAATAAAGTGTTACCAAAAAAATATTTAAATTTTATTTATTTATTAAAAAAAAACTTATATTGAGTAAATGATCAACCAGACTAATTAAGTTATTACAGACATCAATATTCACTCATTTGAGGAATATATAAAAGTCAATCATTATAATATAATGTAAATAAACGCAATTAATTACATTAAATCACCAAAACATTTCGTTTTCAAAACTATCAATACTATTCCATTCATGCATATACAAAATAGTTTCTTTATGGCCATTTCTCATTTAGTCTATATGGAAAAAAAACTATAAATGTCTTTATCTTTATACTTTTGCCCCATATCTCCAAAAGTATCCACATAAACCTCAAAGAAAGCTGCAGTGACATCAATTATATACAGAAAAAAAATAATATTTATCCGATTCATGCATACATAGGCTACTGGAGTCCTTAATCTGAACTTAAAACTAATTTTAAGATCAATGACCCTTTATATTGAATGAACACAAACTCTGTTCGTTTACACACATACGAACACGAATTTACTTAAAAACGACGCGACTTCAGATTCGACAAGACTCTGTAAATTCGCTATAAATGCTGAATGAACATTATCTGATTGGGTATTAGTCACTAGTCGTATACTGAGTGCTAGATTTGCTCTTACCGTGTGTCGTGATCCGTATCCACATGTGAAAGCTCTGGTAATCTCCGTTTACTGTCCAGCAGGAGCTGTGTGGATTGCGGCTCATTGGTTTCTGAAGTGAATGCCGGAGGAGCGTTTGTGTCTCGTGGATGTACCGGGATCATCCCACTGCGGTGGGCGGGCAGGTATGAGTGTAAACTGACCCCACCACTAACACGACAGCAGAGGGGGATTGTTTGGGGGATTGACCTGCACTACAACACGCCAAAATGCTTGAGACATCAGTGTTTAAACAGGTAGATATCTATATACTGGCGACAAGCAGTGCTGTTGCATTAGATAACAAACAAAAATAAATAAAAAATCAAGCCTCAATATCAAGTTTTCATAGTCACACTTCATATTTCTGAGGATGGTTTTCACAAACCATTAGTTATTGTCCTGGAAAAAAAAGAGTTAAAAAGATACAAGTTTTTTTTGTTTGCTTTTGTTTGTTTGTTTGTTTGTTTTAACAACATACACCAAATCTAGTTGTTGTCACACACGCACACACACACACACACACACACACACACACACACACCCTATGGTTTCCCTGCCAATAAATAGCCTATTATTGGCTTTTTAGTGAAATGTAAATGAAATGATTAGCCTATTTTGAGGACAGAAAACATTCAGTGAAAACAGCACACATTCAAGCACTTCTCAAAAGCAGTTTGAAATGATAAAACAAAAGATCTAGAGTTGAAAATGATGACAATTTATTCAGCTACTTTGTGTTTGTGGTGTTTTGATTTAGTGTTTGTGGACATTTGAAGTGCACAAGTACTGTTTAACGTCACTGTACATGACGTCAATACATTTGCAAAACATCTTAAATATTAAAATTGTTTGCATAAAAGGGTTGCTTTTGGCTTTTTGTCAACATGCATATAATTACACTCAGCAATTATAATGATCTAAATATAGATTACTATTTTTTGTTTTGCACAAAGTCTGGATGGTGAATAGATAACTGCATATAAATGGATAACCATGATAAGCTATCAGCGACGGCTCCTCCTCCAGAAAACATTACTCAGAAACCCTCACGAGCTCAGCATTGAGTGACCGTCTACGTCTGAGCATGTTGTTCATGCAGTAATGACGAGAATGTTAAGATTAGATTAGTGTTCAATGTTTGGTGAACCTTGGCTCTATAATGTTGTTGTGATTGCACAAAGGTACCCTTCAGGGGATCGTCAGGAAATCAGGGATGGGAGACACGTCAAAGTGGGAGAGTACGGAGACTCTGAAAATAGTGCATGAGATGCATTTACTAATTTCATAATTCATTCCTTATGGAGGATAACCGGGTTATAGTAACTACTTGAAATAAAATAAACGTTAACTGAAATAAAATATATATATAAAAAAGGAAAATACAAAAATAAAAAACATATTAATGCTATGTCGACATTAATCTGACAGTGTTTTTGTTACAAAACACTCTCCGTCCACACTAGTGTTTTCAAGCATTTTCCAAAAGTTGCTCGTTTACACTGATACTGTCACAAAACTGCAGGCAGAAGGTCAAAACCACAGGGCAAACAATTCAGATAGCAACAGAATCCAAGACACAGGGAAACAGCCAGAAGATGGAGACCGTAATACGGGAACCAGGATAAAGCGCTCAGAATTGCAGTGTGACACTAAACAAGACTTCGCAATGAGTGAAAACACAGAGCGTATATAAACGCGAACACAGACTAGTTAATGACACACAGGTGGAAGTAATGAGTCCAAGAAAAGGGTTATGGGATGTGTATCATGATGGGAAAGCAAAGGAGATGGGAGGAGTACCTTGTGGATATCAAGGGCACTTCAGCTGGTGGATGTAACAGAAACATTGAAAAACTCTTATAGGTGCCCTAGAATTAAAAATTGAATTTACCTTGGCATAGTTGAATAACAAGAGTTCAGTACATGGAAATTACATAAAATGAGTCTCAGACACCATTGTTTCCTCCTTTTTATATAAATATCTTTGTTTAAAAGACCTCTGAAGAACAGGCGAATCTCAACATAACACCGACTGTTACGTAACAGTCGGGATCATTAACATGTACACCCCCAATATTTGCATATGCCAGCCCATGTTCAAGGCATTACACAAGGGCAGCCAGTATTAACGTCTGGATCTGTGCACAGCTGAATCATCAGACTAGGTAATCAAGCAAGGACAATAGCGAAAAATGGCAGATGGATCAATAATAACTGACATGATCCATGATAACATGATATTTTTAGTGATATTTGTAAATTGTCTTTCTAAATGTTTCGTTAGCATGTTGCTAATGTACTGTTAAATGTGGTTAAAGTTACCATCGTTTATTACTGTATTCACGGAGACAAGAGCCGTCATTATTTTCATTATTAAACACTTGCAATCTGTATAATTCATAAACACAACTTCATTCTTTATAAATCTCTCCAACAGTGTAGCATTAGCCGTTGGATCACACGGATCACAGCCTCAAATTCATTCAGAATCAAATGTAAACATCCAAATAAATACCTACGCGATTAGACATGTTACATGACGAACACTTTGTAAAGATCAATTTTTAGGGTTATATTAGCTGTGTGAACTTTGTTTATGCTGTTTAAGGCAAGCGCGAGCTCCGGGGACGGGAAGCACGAGAATTTAAAGGGGCCGCAGCCTGAATCGGTGCATATTTAATGATGCCCCAAAATAGGCAGTTAAAAAAATGAATTAAAAAAAAATCTATGGGGTATTTTGAGCTGAAACTTCACAGACACATTCAGGGGACACCTTAGACTTATATTACATCTTTTAAAAAGACGTTCTACGGCACATTTAAATCATCTTACGCCCTGGATACACTGCACGATTTTAGCAATCCCATAAGATCATTACTTTATCACACTGTACGACATGGAGCTACTAATCTTGGGTACGACATGCATGTAGACTGTACGATGATGACACCTGTTGACTCGTAGGCTATGATGCAAGTTTCTATAGATGAATAAAATGTCATCAGCATGCACTACTGGCAAACAAAACTGTTGAATGACACTTTGGCAGTCGTAGTCTGTATGTGTGCTGAAAATAATAAGGAAGCGGCTAAAGAAGAAGGGAAAAGTTTTAGCGCCATGTTGCTTTGATTTCATGTCGCATTTTTATTGGCTGGTCAGTAGACGGGGGTCGTAGCAGTAAACACACTGTGCGTTGATCATGCTGAATTTCTGACACTGTCAGAAAACTATTGTAGGCTCTTTCTTGTCTTTGGTTGCAATACTGGGAAAACGGCTGTCTTTGAACCTCTCTCACGTACGACATTAAGAGCCATGATCACAGAAATCGCCACGATTGTTTCACGATGGCAATCTTTCGTCTGGGACAGCCAAAAATCGTGCAGTGTATCCCAGGCTTTAGGGGTCGTTCACATAGACTGTGCTTTTCCATTCCACTGTGCTACTCCAACCCTAAAAAAAAAAAAAACTCACCTGTCTATAGCCTTAGTAATCCTGAAGAGCTTGATTAGCTTGTTCAGGTGTGTTTGATTAAGGTTGGAGCTAAACTCTGCAGTTGGAGCTTTAACCATTGCGTTCGTGTCTTTTGCACATAACGCTGCATTCTAAAGAACACACTCTTGAGTTAAACATAGCTCTGTCATGACAACTCTTTGAGTGTTTGCCATGGAAATAGATATGACAATGTTGATATGTTTGGTCTTGGCGGAATAGATATGCTGCTGTTGCTGTTATTGCTATCACGACACGCTGCTGTGAGCATGCAAGAGCTGCTGCTGTTGTACAATATAGCATCAATTACCTGTAGCAGATCTATACAGGTGGAGCTGGGGAAGGTGGAGGGTTTCTGAAAGCGTGCTGCAGGGTTTCCAGGTTTTCACAACAAAACCCACCCAATTTGCTTTTTAAAACTAGTCCAATCACATATCAGCGAGGGTCCCCTGGTATAAATCGCATTCCATGGGGTAAAATCTGCATTTTTGGTGGGGTTCCCCTGATCAAATTTGCATTCCAGGGGCTAAATATCATGTTATGTGGGGCCGCTTCAACCAGCGGACATAAAAAATAACCTGCAGCAACAGTGTTAAAGTAGCCCAATTCCACGGGAAAACGCTAGTGTGCTGCAACTGCCACAAATGCTGAACATGTATTTGAAGGTTGAGCGGCGAGTTCATTGGCTACTGCTACAGCAGGAGCCAATCAGCTGTGCCCTATAGAGAATGATGTGATTGCAAGCAGATTGAGTTAAGGACATATAATGGGCATATAAGGACAGAATATTGTATTTAAAAAATGCATCTCTTTATGTTTTTTTTTTTTTTTCTGTTATACTAACTTGCTTTTCATTTTATTCATGTGTTCTGTGTGAACCGGCTCTTACTGTGCATGCATGCAACTTGAAAAAAGCTCATTGAGATGATAAAGATATAATAAAGTGAAATGCTATTCTTCTGGCACAATCATTTTATTAGCAAAATATGTCCCACCGCTTGGTGTGCATCTTTGCAAGAATGTAATATGACAAAGAATAGCAAGCACAACAATGCCGGTATAAACATAGAAAAAACATGCATTGTCATTTTCAAATATCTCGATTTTTTTAATACGGTCCATGCTACAGAGTGAAAATAGTGTTTTCAAATGTATCCACTTGGGAGAGCATCTTCAACAACTCAGTTTTCACAAAGACAAAAACTCCATCTTAGTGTGGACTAAAGGCCAAAATGTAGAAAAAAATTATGCGTTTTCAAATGTATCCGTAGCCTAAAATAAAACCATTCCACGCACACATGCACTGTGTGCAATTACCTCATTACAGTACAGTAGGCTGTAGAGATGGTCAAAGCACATATGCCATTTTTACAACACCTCTCGTTGTTCAGAGGTCCAGTTTCTCTGCAGCATCTCAGTACATCTGAAGGAGAAACCCAACACCATTTAACCCCGGTCCTGATACCGCTGACCCTTGGCCTAAACCCGAGGGACTCTGGAAAGCAGACTTCCTGTAGGCCACCATGTGTGTGGGGTGCCAAGGGCCCTGACCTGTTTGACGCCATCACTGGCATCGCCTCCCCAAGGGATTGAATAATCTTTTTAACGTCAGTCGAACACAGCAGGTGATGAAATCCTCATGTAATTTGCGGTGCCAGACAGCTGTTTGGTCTCTTATTATCGAGTAGTGTTAATCTCTGAGACTCTGTCGTGATCACGTAGGGAGGAGGGCCGGTTCCAAAGTCTCAGTAAGAGAGTCTTTCGGAATAATGTTGGACATGGCCTGAGGGGCCACAACGGCTGATAAAGTGGTAACTGCACTCTGTTTTCTTGTTATGTCCCAATAGGCAGTTTATGATAAGATTAGTAGCTAGTCAACCAATATGAGATTTTCAATGGCTGATAGTGATACTGATATCTAGAGAGCAAGGTGCCTGATGGTCTTTATAATGCAGTATAGTGAAATGCCTCTATTTTGCTTTTTAATGCACTTATTTATTATACATTGTATTTTTAACGTAAGAGCATTTGCAGCCATTTGTAACTTGAATGTATGAGGCTTATTTTCACACATTTACTGTCATAATTTGCTTTCATGACAAATTTATTTAAACATATATTAAATAAGACATTACTAACAGGTAAAGTAAATATAATGAATATATAAGCTAATAAAGTGCATATATTCCCCTCTAGAGCTTATTTCTCTAGTGAACTAACATGCTGTGGACACTAAATGACTTGCCTGAGGTAAATGTCATGCTGCGTGAGATATTATTCTCAAGCTGTTTTATTGATGTCTTTCTGTGGTTGAAACACTGTGTGAGAGATTACATGTAAACATATATGTGCATAGATTGTCTGTTCTTCTTCTTCTGCACTTTTTCCTGTCATGGTGGTTATTAAACAGCATTTAGTTACAGCGCGCACACCTTCTTGTTTGGAGTGTGGATCGCCTGTGACTGACTGCATTCATCGTTTGACTGTATGAACCAAACTGTGACGTCTGTACGGTGACTGTTCAGGACGAATACATGTACCGTTACACCCCTATATTATCTTGATTCATTATCATAATGATAAATTGGTTTGTAGTGCAAACAGTTTTATAGTTTAGTGCACTTTGTTATTCTTCAAATAAAATAGCTTACTTCTGCGTCGCAAAAAAAGTTTGGATCTATCTGTCTTTGCCAATCTAATGACAAGGTTGTTGGTAGATATTCTTTGCTAGATCTAATTGGCCATTTAGACATGGTTATCAGCCATTGAGAATGATCTCAAAATGGCCAAACACTGTCTGATTAATCTACCTGAGTAATACATCGGTCTGGCACTCGAAAAGACAAGAAAATTATATAAATAATTGACATGTTTGTGTATTACTGCTGTGAACATGCACGCATGCACACGCTCTGTTCAGGTCAAGATTAATGACACACCTTCAGGGTAGGAAGTCAGTGTAAACCCAGCTTCCTGTCTGAATGCTTGGACCGTCTTTGCATTTGAGGCCCCATACATTTGAAGCATACGCTGGTTATTAGAGGATCAAGCACGTAATTACATAGACCGATTGATGATGTCCGGTGGGGTTCATTTACTTTTGCTAAACAGCCTTTTAATCAGTGAAAGAGACTGTCTTACCTGAGCATGTGCCCGTTGCTCCGGATCTGTGCATATATACGCCATCTGTGACTTTATAGATTTGGTTTGGAAATGTGCCAGTTAACTTGAAAAATTAATGACTTTTTTCTTTCTAACAGCAAAGTTGCATTCTGTCGGATTCAGCATGTTTTGTGAAAACCAGGTCACATTTCACAAATTATGTTGCATAAAGAAAATTAAGCATTGTGCAGTTTTTGCATTGACATTTTCATGTCCATTCAACATATTTTCTCCACTTATTCTCATTTTGTTCTTTTGATTTTGTAGAGGTTGTATGGAACTTAACCAGACAGTACTGTAACATTTGTAATCTTTTTACTGGTTGTTTTCAGTTTTGGGTCTCTCACATAGTTTAAAATGTGGTTTTCTGTAAATCTTGGACTCTGGTCTTTTTTACCTTTCCCTTTGCCCTGACCTTTGACCCACCACACTCCCTACTGACCTCATCACGACTCTTTTGTTTAGAGTCTACATCTGGTCTGGAGCTCCGTGCCCTCACGTTGTTTAGTTTAGCGTTCGTAATCTCTCAGATGAGACAAACAACCAGAAGAAAATCCTTCTTTCATGTCTGTCTTGGATTGTTAAAGGTGCCGTAGAACGTGTTTTCAAAAGATCTAATATAAGTCTAAGGTGTCCCCTGAATGTGTCTGTGAAGTTTCAGCTTAAAATACCCCATAGATTTTTTTTAATTAATTTTTTTAACTGCCTATTTTGGGGCATCATTAAATATGCGCCGATTCAGGCTGCGGCCCCTTTAAATCTTGCACTCCCCATCCCCCGTGCTTGTCCAATCACCAAGTTCACACAGCTAATATAACCTTCAAAATGGATCTTTACAAAGTGTTCGTCATGCAGCATGTCTAACTGCGTAAGTATAGTATTTATTTGGATGTTTACATTTGATTCTGAATGAGTTTGATAGTACACTTCGTGGCTAAAGCTAACATTACACACTGTTGGAGAAATTATAAAGAATGAAGTTGTGTTTATGAATTATACAGACTGCAAGTGTTTAAAAAATGAAAATAACGACAGTCTTGTCTCCGTGAATACAGTAAAAAATGATGGTAACTTTAACCACATTTAACAGTACATTAGCAACATGCTAATGAAACATTTAAAAAGATAATTTACAAATATCACTAAAAATATCATGTTATCATGGATCATGTCAGTTATTATCGCTCCATCTGCCATTTTTCGCTATTGTCCTTGCTTGATTACCTAGTCTGATGATTCAGCTGTGCACAGATCCAGACGTTAATACTGGCTGCCCTTGTCTAATGCCTTGAACATGGGCTGGCATATGCAAATATTGGGGTCGTACATATTAATGATCCCGACTGTTACGTAACAGTTGGTGTTATGTTGAGATTCGCCTGTTCTTCAGAGGTCTTTTAAACAAATGAGATTTATATAAGAAGGAGGAAACAATGGAGTTTGAGACTCACTGTATGTCATTTCCATGTACTGAACTCTTGTTATTCAACTGTGCCAAGGTAAATTCAGTTTTTAATTCTAGGGCACCTTTAACTTCTTCTGTCTGTCTGTTTGTCCTTCTGTCATTCTATCAATCATCTAAATTGGACATTGGAGTATTATATATCATATTGTTTTTTCTGCCAATTTATGACAGCAGGTATTTTTTCACAGTTAAGAGGGTTTTTAGCCATTCTGATTCACATTGTATCTAAAAACATCCCTCAGCTCTGTTAAAAACACTATGACAGATGACTTCTGAAATGACTGAGAGTGGCTGATTTGATGAATAGACCATTCAGAAGAGCTTTTATTTCAAATTGAAATCTTTTGTAACATTATAAATGTCTTTACTGTCAATTTAATGTGTCCTCGCTGAATAAAAGTATCACTTTCTTTAAAAATAGGGTAGACCAGGGCTATTTGTCATGCTTTTACTACCGTAATTGTTTCTCAATGTATCATTGACTACAAATATATATCATATACAGTATATATCTTTTATTATAACCACATTTATTTGCAGTATGTCACATTATCATCACTGTTTTCTACTCTTCTTATAGGGTACATATGATTGAATGTTTTTTAAAAGGATTGCTGGGACTTTGCCAACTCAAAGTCTACATCGAAGCTGTAAAGCAAGCTTGGCAACACATAAAACAGACATCAAAAGTGTCTTTATCAGAGATTAAATTTTTTTTTCTGTTTTTATGAGAATATCCTAACATATTACTTCCACAGGAGCACAATCTCAAACAGTCGAACAAACGGCTTTTTATGGATTAGATGTCTGTGAATCTTCACTTTATATACTATAACTACTGTGCTAAAGTTAGACTACTTTATGTGCATTTATATGCATGAATGTGGTTTCACTGTATCATGCCTAAATTTGTCACAATAATGGCCATTAAGGGAACTCTTTTACCCTTTAGGTAGCATTCATTTGCACTCTTTTCCTGCAGTCCAGAGAAACTAGTAACCTGCTAAATGTCAGTTGCACAGTTCTGATGCTTTAGTATTTCAGAGCAAAACAAGCTTTAATCAAGTGTTAAATACACTAGCACAAATTGTCGTTTGCAGCATTAAATGTATTGTTTTTAGTGAATTCCCACCTATGTGTTCAGACTTTGGTGGTCTGTCTGACATGTCCCATTGTCTTGTCTTTCTCCGGTGGCCTCTCGTGTTCTTTGTGCCGGTCAGGAAACACATCCTCGGCTTCCTTTCTTCCATTCAGCGTGATGTTTAGATGTCGCTGTGGTCAGGTGAAACCCCTTGGAGAAACTTCACCACCTGTTGCATTTCCAAAACATGTTGCTAAGTGGACCGGGCTTGTAAGGACAAGAGATCAGGAGATTGCCACTCGTTCTTGTGAATTTGTGTCCAGTTTCTCCTTTTCTTTCACTGGTGTGTGACAAGCTCCCGCATTCATCAACGTTTGGGTCTGAGTGACAAGGACGTGGCCACAAACATGAATGCTGAGTGTTATTTTGGGGTTGCATATCTCAGATGCTCTCATGCATGTTTTTTGAGGTTTATTATGATGTTTTTAATACCGTAAATTGTTGAAGGTGAATTTAAAGTTGGCATGAAATGTTAATTGTGATCATCTTTTCTTCTCTATTCTGATGAGTAAAACGGGCTTCTCAAATGAATTCCATTAAAAATAAGAATTGTGAATCCAGATGCTTTTTTTCCAGCCTGTCAAAATGTTTCCTGCTTGCTTAGTCAGATTTGCCTTGACTGAATATAAACAAGAAGAAAAAGGAAACTTGCATAAGCATTCATAACCTTTAGCATTCCTCTATTCTTTCTCTAACCACACTAAAAGTACATTGTGTGTCATTTCAAGAGAAATTCCTCTGACTATCTCTTGTCTGTCTTTCTGTCTGGTCCATCTGTCTGTCTCATTCATTCCGTCTTTCTCTCTTTAATTCCGTCTGGTCTGTCCGTCTGTCTGTCCGTCTGTCTGTCTTTCAATCCGTCTGGTCCATCAATCCATCCATCCATCCATCCATCCATCCATCCATCCATCCATCCATCCATCCATCCATCCATCCATCCATCCATCCATCCATCCATCCATCCATCCATCCATCCATCCATCCAACCAACCAACCAACCAACCAACCAACCAACCATCCATCCATCCAACCAACCAACCAACCAACCAACCAACCAACATTCAAGGTTCAGTTTGTGAACAACGGTTTTCAAGTTGCATGGACCTCATGACCTGTTCTTCATGCTCACGTCAAAGTGTCATAAGACTCTTAATTCTTTTGTTTTGCTTTTCAAAAACATATTTATTCCATTCCAAGACCTTTTTAAGTCTTAATTATAATCATATGAAGCATCTTTTATTTTTGCCCTGTAGGGTCTCTGATTGAAGCCACGCAGTATTACAGCCGTCATTGGGGTCAGAAAGCCGCAGCTGACTTTGAAGTGCAGTTGCTCCCGTCAGAAGTTTTAATGTTCTCAGTCATGTGAGTGTGGTCTTGGTTTCGTGGCACAGGCTGACCTGCGTCTGGGGGTGAAGTGGTCGTCTGAAGCGGGCCGTCACTCTGGCACCATTCTTGCGTAACCCCAGGGTTCGCTGTGACACGCTGGTTAGTCTTTGCGACCGCTATTACCCTGCAGGAGGGGTCAGTTTTGACACCACAGCCCACCACACTGGTGCCCTTTATGTGTTCATTACAAGGCCTGTTGGTCAATGTCTGTGTTGGGCAGTTGACATAATGGGATTCTTTGATGGACCTTTAGGGCTGTATTAAGCCAACAGGTCACAGGGATTGACCAGCTTGAGGGGGTAATGGTGCGTGACAGCGTGTCCGTCATGCTGTGGATTAACTCTATTGGCCTGCGACACTATGAAGGGAATAACACAGTGCCCCTTGTAGTTTTGAAATGAGTTTAGAGTGACCAGAATGTCTGTCTGTCTGGTCCGTTCGTCTTTCTATCTATCTATCTATCTATCTATCTATCTATCTATCTATCTATCTATCTATCTATCTATCTATCTATCTATCTATCTATCTATCTATCTATCTATCTATCTATCTATCTATCTGTCTGTCTGTCTGTCTGTCTGTCTGTCTGTCTGTCTGTCTACTTTTTGCCTTTTTTGTTTGACATCTAAATATACTACACATTTGTAAACACATACAATAGGTATTGACATTTGAAGGGTGGGGGACATGATAATTGTCAGGAAGACAGGATAATTGTGGGAAGGAGAGCAGAATGACACATCTTGAGGGTCACATCTTGATAAGCATGCATGGTACCACCAAACTAGTCAAAAACAGGAACACTCAAACATCTTTCAGTCGCTGTGTGATTGGTGATTGGTATAATCCTCTCGTCCAATCACCATCTGCAGATCTGCATTTGAATCTGACCCTGAGTGTACAGGACAGCATAGGGTTGAATAAATAAACCGCGTCCGGTTCTGAAACCAACTCATGAGGGGAAATAACGGCACACATCCTGTCCTTTATGAGCTCACTTCCTGTTAGGCCCAAGTAAGATGAGAATTTACTGGTATCGCACTTTTATTCAGTTCCCTGAATCTATCACCACACAGAACAATAACACTGATTCATTTATTGAAAGCAGAATCGAACAAAGCATCTGACTAGTCTCAGTGAATTCCTTAAAGGAACAAAAATATTTTTCATTATATACTCATCCTCATATTATGTCAAACCCATATGCTGTTATTTTGTTCTGCAGAACACAAAAGGAGATGATTTTTCATTGTTTCCTTGCACAAAGCTCTCATATGAATTCAAAAGCTCACAAGTCATATGGACTGTTTTTATGACACTTTTTTGGTGTTAAAGGATTAGTTCACTTCAGAATGTCCTGATAATTTACTCACCCCCATGTCATCCAAGGTGTTTATGTCTTTCTTTCTTCAAATGAAAAGAAATAAAGGTTTTTGAGGAAAACATTCCAGGATTTTTCTCCATATAGTGACTTCAACAGTTACCAACGGGTTGAAGGTCCAAATATCAGTTTCAGTGCAGCTTCAAAGAGCTCTACATGATCCCAGACGAGGAATAAGAGTCTAATCTAGAGAAACTATCGGTCATTTAAAAAAAAAAAAAAAAATGTATATACTTTTTAACCACAAATGCTCGTCTTGCACTGCTCTGCGATGAGCTATGCATTACGTAATCATGTTGGAAAGGTCACGCGTGACGTAGGCGGAAGTACTGAGCAAGTGTTTACAAATCGAACATGCAAAGACTAAGTCTCTCTAGATTAGACTCTTATTCCTCGTCTGGGATCATGTAGAGCTCTTTGAAGCTGCACTGAAACTGACATTTGGACCTTCAACCTGTTGGTCCCCATTAAAGTCCACTATATGGAGAAAAATCCTGGAATGTTTTCATCAAAAACCTTAATTTCTTTTCTACTGAAGAAAGAAAGACAACTTTGATGACATGAGGGTGAGTAAATTATCAGGACATTTTAATTCTGAACTGAACTAATCTTTTAATATATCATTTTTGAAGCTCGACATCACCTATTTCTATTCAGTCTTCTTTTGTAGACCATAGACGAAAGTTCGCTGGTTCGTTTGGTCCTGTAACGATCCAGAATATAAGTGCACAAAGATGTTGTGCTGAAGGAGAGAATTATGCTTTTTTGTGTAGTGCATTTGTCACACGTTGGTAGTTTCTGCTTTAAATCTATTTGTTTAGGCTAATTTATAATATTTATTGTTTGTTTTATACTTATATTATTGAATGCCACTGAATTTAAAAAGTTGTTGAGTGAGGCGAACTAAAATACATTTGTCGTGTTTATGTTTGTAATATTTTACTTTTTTTTAAATGTAATTGTAGAATGTGACTCATGCACCAATGCAACTTTTCTGTGCTTTTATTTTCTCTCAGCAATGCAATTTCGACCGTGTGACAGTCAGGTGTGACTTATTTTCCAGAAAATATGGTAATTAATAACTTAAAAAAGTGTGCTCTATATAGTATGAATATGGGTAGTAAGTAATTAGTAACTAAGTAATTCAGATGTACTACATCCGCCCTGTTGTTACTGTCATGTGACCTACCAGCGTCAGTTGTGTCACTTCACTGACATTCACAAATCCTCTCCCGTGGCCTCATGTGATAGTAAAGTGTCCATCGAATGCAAACTTCAGAATTTCTGCAAAAATAGTAAGTCATTCTGGGACATTTTTCGCCTCTTTTGGTGTACTGTTTTTCGCATACTATATAGTAGGGAAGTATTTGATTTCGGATGCAGCAAAAATGCTTGTTTTATTTAAGCTGTACTATTCCTTTAAGAACATTGACACGATAAACCCACCTGTGAGTTATCATGTTCTTCACTCTTGTAACACAAAAATTCCAGAATAGCTCCATTAAAACCTGCTTGGCTGAGCAGATTCAGCCTCTCACCTCACACATGGAGTCTGTTAGAGTTCACAGCTGCATCAGCACAAGGAGAATAATAGGGGAGGAACAATAAACGAGGGATGAAGTGAAGATAAGGTGGAGGGAAAAGGAAATGCAAGGGTTTGTTTGTGTTGGACTGTCCCTTCCTCTTCTCTCTGTTGTAGTCCCTGAGGGCTTTGCCTCTAATGTGAGTGTCTGTACGCGCTGGCGTGAGGGTCTCCGGTGGTTCCTCTTGAAGCAAGAAGGAGTCACAGCGTCAGACACAGAGCTGTGGGCTGCTGAGTGAGGAGTTTTACCTCCTATTAGGTTTTATGGGTCTGGAGTGACGACTCCCACTGAGGCACAGACTCCACTGCAGCCTCTGATCTTGTATTTTGAGGTCCTTGTTTCAAAAAGGACAAGAAACACCATAAAATTACTTGTGCACTTTTTACCTATAAGTGTTCTGAAGACTGAAAATTCCAGCCCAGATTGGTTGTCTTACGACCAGTGTTCATTTATTTTATAAATAATATTTTTATGTGCATTTTTTTTTTTTTTTGAGCTGAGATAAGACACGCGTCCTCCAGCTGTTCACACGTGTCATTGGCAGCACACAGACTCACTGGACACTCCTCCAGCGCTGCTCTCATGATGTCTGAAGGTCTGTGCACTGAAACAGCCTCTGTAAATATAGTGCTGTGGCTCTCGTGGAAATCTGACCTAGAAAAGGAATCCTTGAATAAATTATTTTGGGAAGTATTTTTATCCCAGCAGTGACGAACCATGAACATGCTTACAATCTGCTGCCCTGGTAGTCATGAAATCCTCTTTAAATTGACACAGTTAAGATACAATGACAAGAGAGACATATAAAGTGTGATTGTTTGGAGTCATTCATGTTGCAGTTGCCATCGGTTGATGAGTTCAAACAAACCCGGTGCTGACTCATTCAACATCAGCCTCAAAAATCATAATCAAGGTTATTTTGGTCCATATGATAATGACTTATTTAGTCCTTGATTACGTATTGACTTCGGATACGTCATTTATTTATTGAACTGTTAAAATTGTTTTGTTATTTTTTTAATGGTGGATTTCCTTGAACTTTAACTCATATGAAATATAAAATTTAAATAAATGTATGTGTGTGTAATATATAATATATATAATAAATTGTAATTGTGAATGCTGACCGTACATGCATTTTGTGTGCTATTGATGAAGAATGGCGATAAAACTTGGCAGAAAACACCAAACCCAATTTACAAACCCGATTCCTAAAAAAGTTGGGACACTGTACAAATTGTGAATAAAAAAAAAAATGCAATAATTTACAAATCTCATAAACTTATATTTTATTCACAATAGAATATAGATAACATATCAAATGTTGAAAGTGAGACATTTTGAAATGTCATGCCAAATATTGGCTCATTTTGGATTTCATGAGAGCTACACGTTCCAAAAAAGTTGGGACAGGTAGCAATAAGAGGCCGGAAAAGTTAAATGTACATATAAGGAACAGCTGGAGGACCAATTTGCAACTTATTAGGTCAATTGGCAACATGATTGGGTATAAAAAGAGCCTCTCAGAGTGGCAGTGTCTCTCAGAAGTCAAGATGGGCAGAGGATCACCAATTCCCCAATGCTGCGGCCAAAAATAGTGGAGCAATATCAGAAAGGAGTTTCTCAGAGAAAAACTGCAAAGAGTTTGAAGTTATCATCATCTACAGCATAATATCATCCAAAGATTCAGACAATCTGGAACAATCTCTGTGCGTAAGGATCAAGGCCGGAAGACCATACTGGATGCCCTTGATCTGCATCACATACAGGAATGCTACTGTAATGGAAATCACAACATGGGCTCAGGAATATTTCCAGAAAACATTGTCGTGAACACAATCCACCGTGCCATTCGCCGTTGCCGGCTAAAACTCTATAGGTCAAAAAAGAAGCCATATCTAAACATGATCCAGAAGCGCAGGCGTTTTCTCTGGGCCAAGGCTCATTTAAAATGGACTGTGGCAAAGTGGAAAACTGTTCTGTGGTCAGACGAATCAAAATTTGAAGTTCTTTTTGGAAAACTGGGACGCCATGTCATCCGGACTAAAGAGGACAAGGACAACCCAAGTTGTTATCAGCGCTCAGTTTAGAAGCCTGCATCTCTGATGGTATGTGGTTGCATGAGTGCGTGTGGCATGGGCAGCTTACACATCTGGAAAGGCACCATCAATGCTGAAAGGTATATCCAAGTTCTAGAACGTTAAAAGTCGTTATTTTGTTTTTTTTTGGTACACAAAAAGTATTCTCATCACTTTATAATATCAAGGTTGAACCGCTGTAGTCACATGATCTGTTTTAAATACGTCTTTAGTAGCTTTCTGGGCATTTGAAAGTGTTAATTATCTTTCTGGCGATGCAGGCCTCACTGAGCCAGCGGATTTTATCCAAAATATTTTAATTTGTGTTCTGAAGATGAACGAAGGTCTTACAGGTGTGGAACGGCATGAGTAATTAATGACAGAATGTTCATTTTTGGGTGAACTAACCCTTTAAACCAGCTTTTATCAATTTTTTTTTTTTTTTCAGGTAGCAGCTATACGTTTCTAAGATTGTCTTGAAACTGTGGCTGAGGACTGATTTCTTTAAATGCTGTCAAACTGTGATATTGCACAAGTACTTGTTTGTCTTTGTCTTCTAGCTCACAAAAACATAGACACAAACAAACACGATGACAAAAGGCTCTGTCTCCCACTCTTCAGGAGTTGACGTCATCGCACAATACTTCACATTTTCCTACTGAACAATACAGATCTGTTCACTATTTTCAGGCTGTTGGTTTTATAACCACACAAAAGCATGACGGTGGCCAATTGTACATGTCGTTGCTGTGCTCTCAGCCACATATAGCTAAATAATTTTGCCAGTTTTGGCTTCTCACATCATTTGAGTAATGGCAGTCAGCTAGAGAGACGTTCCTTTAATCTTCTTTGAGGTCGTGCAATTTGGCGCGGTGAAGCACGTCTAGGAGAACCGGCTGTGACAATGTGTGTATTGTAAGCGGTTCAAGTGGACCTGCGAAAATGATGTTTTGGGCTGGAATATAAATATGAGGGGGAGATTTGAGGTCGATCCACTCCTGCTTTGTGATGACAGACAGACTGAAGAATGCGTCTTACTCTCGTGGCAGTTCATGGGTGTCAGACGCACAGCTGTTCTCTCTGTATCTGTCTCAGTACTCTGGTTCTTACTCATATGTATTCGGTCTGACCGCTAAAAGCAGCAGCTTGACTCAAATCTGAAACGTCCTCTGCAATGTGTCTCATTTCTGCCAAATGTGCCCTCAGCATTTTAATTTCCACAAACTCCGGCCATCTCTCATTATGCCATCATTGGTCATCACTGGATGTACCAGGGATTTCCCTTGATATGAATGACATGCAGGCTTTAACCCACTAGTGCCAATGCTGCCGTCATAGTTTGCTAGAGAAGATAATAAACTACAAAATAAGTAGCAAAGATAAAGAGAGACAATATATATATATATTTTTTGTTTTTATTAAAACAAATACATTTTTTATTTTTAATATTAATTACCATTAGTTGTCCAACGTTGTAAAAAGTGATATCATTGCACAGCGTTTAACTTAAAGTAAGTTGACCGAGTGGATCTCTGAGCTTGAGTGAGTGAGTGGAGGCGGGGCTAATTATCATATTCATAGATCCGCATATAATAAATGAAGCAAGGGTGTAGAGATACATTCAACCTATTTAAGGCATTAAGATTTTTTTTTTTTTCCACTGGAAAAAAACATTTAAATATGTCATTAGAGGATCCATTAAAGGATAAAACTGACTACAGCTGGGCTTTAATTAAATTAACTGAAATATTTGTGATGTTACACAGCTCAGATCTTAAATAAATTATTTTGTATTCTAATATTTGAAATATTTATACATTTTCACATATTTAATATCATATTTATATTTATTTTTAAAAGACAAAATTTTATAGTTACAAGTGTGTGGTGTGTGTATGTGGAAATTACAAGTGTAATAAATAAAATATATTTATATATTTTTATATTATACTATTTATTATTTTGTATTTATAATATTCATTTATAATATTTATCAGAGACCAATTATTTATATATATATATATATATATATATATATATATATATATATATATATATATATATATATATATATATATATATATATATATATATATATATATATATATTATATAAAATGTATGTTTAGAGACTAATATATAGGGATGTAATAAATTATGGGGATATCCATAAAAGATTTGTTAATTTTAATGAATAATTGTGCTATAACGATCTCTTGGTGCAGGTCTGCTTCAGAGTCCAGCTCTTGGCAGTGAAGGACAGATTCTCTGGCCTGTGGTTTTGGAGAGCATCCAGGTCTGTTCCAGATCCTCCACTGCTGTCTGCTCTCCAGAGGCTCCTTATCATGTCAGAACAGAATTGTTGGCCTGAAGAAGAGCTTGTGGTAAACCACAGGAGAAACATCTGAAGTTCAGCTTGTGATAAGTGCATCAGTGAGTTGTCTTTTCCCTTGTATAACCACGGTCAGAGATCATTTGTACCAGCATTTAGAAAACTATAATTAGTTTAGTTTAATGATATTGCTGAGATCTGGGAAAAGTACTGTAAAAGTACTGGAATTTATATATATATATATATATATATATATATATATATATATATATATATATATATATATATATATATATATATATATATAAATATAAATATATATATATATATATATATATATATATATATATATATATATATATATATATATATGTTTAAATCTAGGAAATCTTAATGTATCTAAAATCAATAACTTTTGTTAAGATGGATAGATAGATAGATAGATAGATAGATAGATAGATAGATAGATAGATAGATAGATAGATAGATAGATAGATAGATAGATAGATAGATAGATAGATAGATAGATAGATAGATAGATAGATAGATAGATAGATCAGACAAAGAAAGGGAACAGGATTTTTAGCAGTGTTGTACTGTATTGTTATTGTAATACTGGAGTCAGTCAGTAATCAGACGTGACCCGGAGCAACAGCGCATCCAGACGCGTGTTTAATGCATCAGAGGCGTAATAAATGCAGTGAGGCAGCTGGACATTAAACCCTGCACTGATTTGGCCACGCAGGAGACCAGTGAGTGTGCTGAAAGAGATAGACGTCTACAGGGGGTTTAGGAAGGGTTTGTGCTTCTAATGCAATATTTAAATGGCTTGTTTGTCTGACGCAGTGTTGCCTGCTCCCGCAAGCCATGTCTTCTCTCATATCCGTACTCATCCCCGCTGATGTGCAGCAGTGCACACTGAAAAACGTTATCTGTATCTTTATTGTTTCTCAGTAAACATACATTTGTTCAAAGCTGAAGTGTGCCATTTCAAAGAGACAACTATAAGTAAGTCATTGGTATGTTCATTTGCCAATTTCAGATATATTAAACACTGTGACTCTTGGGATATTTTCAGTCAATGTTTTGTTTGTTTGGCCAATTGTGTGAGTTTGGGGCGGGACTTTTTTGTTTGTTCAATCAATGGCACTTTTCCTGAGTCTCTCCATCAGTGTCGACTCCGGTTTGAACAATGTAAGGCTGAACACCGTTACTGACAATCCTCATTTTGGCTGCGTGAGATTCTCCAGCTTTGTTGTTGTTGAGCTGTTAAAGCTCCGCCCTCTTCTGGAAAGGGGACGGGGAGCAGCAGCTCATTTGCATTTAAAAGAACACACACAAAAATGGCTTGTTTTTGCTCACACCCAAATAGGGACAAATTTGACAAGCTATAATAAATGATCTGTGGGATATTTTGAGCTGGAACTTTACGGACACATTCTGGGGACACCAGAGACTTATATTACATCTTGTGAAAAGGGCATATTATGTCCCCTTTAAAACAAGATAAAAACATATATACAGTAGTAGCCAAAAGTGATGAGCGTGCGCACACAATGGCCAATCAGAGGTGTTTACGAATCCGCTCAACAGCGCTCAAAGCATCACTTTTTTAAAAATTTCAATACTGAATTAACAACACGACCGTATACAAAAAATCAAGACAAATGGGGGCTCGTCCTTTAACTTTTGAAAATTCCATGTTTTTCAACATGATTTGGAAGTGCTTTGTTTTTGTTTCTGTTCAGTTATTTTGTAAGGAAATTCGGCATGTTGATTAAACAAATTTAATCCCGGACGAGCCCCCATTTGTCACGTCCGGCTCACAAGCCGCGACAAAGAAGGATACAACACATTGGATCACGTTCAAAAAGGAATAACTTTTATTAAAGTAAGAATAAAATCTGAAAAAAGAACAAAAACGACACAAGAGCATGCATCATCATAACTGAAGGGAACTGCTTAAATTTGCCGGCATCAGCTCCAACATGACATCACTCACCCTAACTCCATCCTGCAAACAAACAGAGGAAAAACCAAGCAACCCACAAATATGACCCATACTGGGTTCATAACATATAGAATAAATGGTAAACACAAAACTTCATCCTTTAAATGGAGCCACCATTTACCTGATGTCCATTCTCTGCTCACATTGCACATCAATCCACATTTAATTAATACATTGGTAACGGTTATTCACAGTTAATGTTGTCCCGCACAGCATTAGCCTCTTGGTCCAGTTGAGTGTGTAAAGCACAGAGACAGGACTTTAAAACTGTGTTTTATTAGTATTTAGGTTACCCATAAACAGCAGACTGTTCGCTCAACTCGTAGGTAACATGTCTGCAAACCTTTTGGCCTTGGTGAGAACTGATAGGCCCGTCACGGTCTCATGTCTCTTATAAACAACCCTCAGTAATCCTGTTGTTCATGTTCAACTATATAAAACACGTCTATAAATCTCAGCCTCACCCTTCAGCACACGTTCTGAAACTGAACCTCCAGAAATAGAAATCCCTTTATTTTACCTTTCTATGTTTAGAGGATGCTTCTGTTTAGATTGTGGTCATCTCATGATGAAGAGCGCACCATTTATAGCTCTCGGCCTGCAGTGCGTCTCTTATGTGGGCTGTCATGGTAAGTCAGCGACGGCAGACTTTCGGGATCTCTGCGGCCATCATGGTGCCACTTTCACGGGCGGAACTCAGCAGCGGTTTGATTGAAAACATCCGTGCTCGCGACTGATAGGCTGCAAAGCCAAAAACTCTTGTGATGTTCAGCAGGACTTAACGACTTCCAGGCTCGGCTCCAAAAACATAGTGAGCTGCCTACATAGGCAACATTTTAAGACATCATATGGCAGTTCCAAATGGTTGGCATCTTAATTATGCTGCCTTTCTGTTGACCAAATACTAAGGCATCTTGATCATTGAAATCTTATTTATTTATTTTTTTTATTGGGTTTTCAAAAATAATCGATCATTGAAAGAAGTTTGGAAACGCCCTAGAAAAGTGGGGTTTTGGACAATATTGGCATGAATCCTTTTTGCACTGATAAGGGACAACACAAACATATTTTATTACATAATCAGTTTATACACATAAAAAATGTAATTTTCAATATCCAGCATTAGCAGCTATCTGACCTAAACTGGGTTCTAATTGGTTCATTGTATGCTAAACTTAAAGGGATAGTTCGCCCAAAAATGAAAATTTGATGTTTATCTGCTTACCCCCAGTGCATCTAAGATGTAGGTGACTTTTTTTCTTCAGTCGAACGCAAATTATGATTTTTAACTGCAACCGCTGCCGTCTGTCAGTCAAATAATAGCAGTAGATGGGAACTTCAACTATAACAGTAAATAAAACTTGCTTAGACAAATCAAAATTAAAACCTGCGGCTCGTGACGACACATTAATGTCCTAAGACACGAAACGATCGGTTTGTGCGAGAAACCGAACATTATTTATATAATTTTTACCTCTAATACACCACTATGTCCAACTTCGTTCAGCTTCCTGTTAGTGAGGTCAAAAAACGCGTTGTGATGACGGAAGTGATGTCTCGCCCATATACTTCAATGAGCGCGAGACATCACTTCCGTTGTCAGAGCGCGATCAGACCTCACTAACCAGAAGCTGAACGGAGTTGGACATAGTGGTGTATTAGAGGTAAAAAATGATATAAATACTGTTCGGTTTCTCACACAAACCGATCGTTTCGTGTCTTAGGACATTAATGTGCCGTCACGAGCCGCAGGGTTTAATTTGGATTTGTCTATGGAAGTTTTTTCGACTCTTATTGTTCAAGTTCCCAATCACTGCTATTATTTGACTGACAGACGGCAGCGGTTGTAGTTAAAAATCATAATTTGCGTTCGACTGAAGAAAAAAAGTCCTCTACATCTTGGATGCACTGGGGGTAAGCAGATAAACATCAAATTTTCATTTTTGGGTGAACTATCCCTTTAATTGGCAATCAATTGTTGAAGCTATTAAAGGTGCAATATGTAATAATTTTGTCTGCTAGAGGTCGCTAGAGGCCTATTCAAAACAAAGGCATAGCTTGATGACGGCAAGTTTGAGTGTGGAATCTTGGGACATGTGGTCTCCACCTCAACAGACTCGGGAAGAAATCATGCTCATGGATGCGATTATTAACGTTACTGTAGTATGAAGCAGAGCAGGACCGAGTGTTGTGGAGCTGAACGAGGAGCTGGAGCGATTGATCAACACACGCCTCACGAGCAGCGGGACTTTTATTATGACACAGTCGCCGGCACTGCTTCCGCTTTACCATATGTATCATATGTATTGACAGCACAATTTTTATTGTGAGGTTATGATGTAAAATTATGATAACTACACTGTAGCTGCTACAGTAACTAACAAAATCTATCCAATACTGGATTTCGTAAGTGTCTGAAAAAGACAATTTTCACATGCCACCATTACATATTGCGTCATGCTATATTGCAGTACAATACAGCACATAAAGTTTGACACTAAATTATCAAATTAATTGATTACTGTTTAGTCAGATGATATGAAAACGATTACCACTTGTTCAACAAATATATACACTCGTATACATTCAAACACAATAATTGGGCATACATAGCAAATGTGAGTCCAACGATTACATACAAAGTCAACGCAAAGATGCGATCAGACTATGGATCAGAGACGCATCCTCGCGCGGGTCTAGAGACGCAATGCCCCGCGTTTGGCGTGTATGCCCCATAATACTAATCATGTTGATCGTTATAATGGCATACGTTTTTTGTAAAGATACGAATCAAAACAGCTCACCTGTCGAGTAAAACACAAGCGAGATCGGCATCTCTTTCTAGGTGAAGTTTGTCGCGAAGCTCTCTCCATCTAGAAAATGCAACACCGATATTGATCCTCGCTCTTTCTCTCCTCTTGTCCCAAACTCTTCTTGGGTCGTTTGGTTGGCCCGTACGCTTACGTTTACGTGAGTTGTCCTTGTCGACAGAACCAGCGGCAGATGGTAAACAGTAATTATGTTCCATAAATAAGTAACACAATCCACCATAAAACGTGCAAGAAGTAAATAAGGAACTGCTTGAAGCAAGTTAGTGGTTTGCTGGACGCTAGACACTACTTCCGCATTTGTCCTCGACACTGTTGTCATGTGGTTTCTACGTCAGTAAAGGCGGTAACAAAGGTAACTGCGTCATTGACAGGCGACTGCACTGCCCCGTGTCACTGTTTAGAATGGGAATTTTCTCATGATTTACAGGTAGTTGAAAACATTAGAGATATTGTTTGTAATCAGCTGGACAAAATATATAACACTAGCCTAGTGGTTTTTGGATATTTTACTGTGAATATCTTACAAATTGTACCTTTAAGGTGTGCTGACCCTAAAATCTTTTACAAACCTGGGCCAAGTTTTGACATGTATATATTTTGCCATTATTATGTAATCAAAATGAAAAGTATTATTGCTGGTCTTCAATGATAATGTCAAGTTACTTTAATGTACTTGCACCAAAAAATGATAAGGATTTATGCCGATATCGTCCAAAACCACACTTTGCCAGGGGTGTTTCCAAACTTTTGGAGGGCAGTGTATGTAAATACTTATTAGGGTATCACAAAGCAAGGCAGCTCACTAGGTTTTGGAACAGAGCCCTAGTGTCTAATTTAGCTGTTTTAAAAATAACGCAGTACACTACTATATTTTGTAGTGGCAAAACGTCTTGCCGGCATATAAGCGGATAGTAAGTTAACTGTTATCATTGTTCCGGACAATGAAAGAGCACCGATAAGTTCCCATATGAGCTGTTCTCATGCTGCGTTTGCACTTTCCTTTTTAGAACGCTGACGGAGCGGCAGCACAACGTCCTTCTGTTTTACACGCTTTCCTCGCTGCTGCTCTAAATGAGAGGTTATTTCATTTAATAATATATGGAGGAGCCACTTTTGCCCCTGTGAATTATATATGTGCACCTCAGCAGTGACTCAGAGCTCCAGCATGTGGAGGTGCATGTTGGTACATCGCTTCACACTGTACAGGACAGACATGTAAGAAGCCTGTAAACTTTACTGTCTGGAGTGTTCAGTGTGCTGATATAAGTATAAACAGATATGTAAAACAAGATCAAAGACTTGGAATAGTGCATGATGGACTCATATAGACTAGATTTATAGTATTTTTTATGTGACATGGCCACTAAATTGATGTTGTATAGAAAAAAAAAGTGTTCCCACAGAAAAAAATAAATGCATATGGGTTTGAAATGACATAAACAAGAAGTAAATAGAAAGAATTTTATTTTTTTTTCAGTGAACTTTTCCTTTAAAATTCACCCAAAGATGATTTTAAAGATCATCTGCTGACTTTAACAGGAAGGTCCACTAGTGGACATTTTTAAAAATGTAAATGCATATTTGTTTTCATTAAGACAAATATGTTTGCAATAAGTTCATTTTCAGCATTATAAATCAGATTCAAAGCTGTTGTAAAATGCTTATGAACACACACCTGTTACTGACTTTAAACACTATATTTATACACCAACTTACTAGATATTTTATATATTTTTGTATGTGTATGTGTATCGTTCATATGAGTTCATAAGATTTTTTAAAAATAATTCAGCAAGGATGCATTAAATTGATCAAAACTGACATTTATAATGTCACAAAATATTTCCGTTTCCAATAAATGTTTGAACTTTCTATTCATCAAAGGATCCTAACAAATGCTTTCATACATTGATAAAAATTAGAATGATATATTTTAATCACATTTTGTCCCCGCAATTTCAAATATAAGCAATGAGCCCCTCACGGCCTTATCCAAACCTTTACTGCTGTTTTTACATTAAACTGCAGATCTTTGAACAATATAGTGACACACAATAGAGTGCAGCAGGTACAGTACCACCCACTTTCAGCATGTTTTTCAGACTTCAAAGGCTTTTCTGCCGCTTTCCACAAGAACCAGATGTGTTTCAGGCACCTTTCATCATTATAAAGTGAGTATACGGGTCACCCTGGAGGTCCAACTGCCTGGAACAAAGAAACACTTTCTTTAAACTACTACCCAGAAAAAGACAATTAAGCATTATAGTCTACCAAAGCCTCGCCTTCCAAACTCCTCTGAATCTAATCAAAAATATGCTCTCTTTCTTTTTGGCTACTCAGAGCATGACATTTTTATTGCTGATTCAGAGGTGTATTTATTAATAAAACTCATTTAAAGTAGTTAGTAATAGGAATATAAGGTGATTTGGAGCAATCAGAGAAAGCAAAGTGGTTCAGTTTGGCTGATTTGAATTAGTAAAGCAGCTTGATTTACTATAAAAATGCAGGACAGCTTCCCATCATTTGACTAACTCCCAAAGGTAAACAGCGCCATCTGCTGGAAAACACACATATAACATTTAAAGAGATAGTTCACCTAAAAATAAAAATTCTGTCATCATTTCCTCACCCTCAAGTTGTTCCAAACTTGTATGAATTTCTTTATTCTGCTGAACACAAAAGAAGATATTTTGAAGAATCTTAGTAACCAAACAGTGATGGTCCCCATTGACTTCCATATATGGACAAAATAACATGGAAGACAATGGGGACCAGAAACAATTTCTATCTATCTATCTATCTATCTATCTATCTATCTATCTATCTATCTATCTATCTATCTATCTATCTATCTATCTATCTATCTATCTATCTATCTATCTATCTATCTATCTATCTATCTATCTATCTATCTATCTATCTATCTATCTATCTATCTATCTATCTATCTATGCACAGTCAGAAAAATTGTGCAAAACTTTACTTTTAGGGTTACAACAGCTTGTCACTGAGGCGGTACCCTTAAAGTGACAACTTTGTACCTTATTTACCCCTAAAAGGTTTCAGTATCTTAGAGTATATTTATCTTAAAGGGTTAGTTCACCCAAAAATGAAAATTGTGTCATTAATTACTCACCTTCATGTTGTTCCACACCCGTCAGACATTCATTCTTCTTCTTCAGAACACATATTAAGATATTTTTGATGAAATCCTATGGCTCAGTGAGGCCTGCATCGCCAGCAATAACACTCAATGGCCAGAAGAGAATACTTTTTGTGCACCAAAAATAACAAAATAGGACTTTATTCAACAATATCTAGTGATGGGCGATTTCAAAACACTGCTTCATGAAGCTTCGAAGCTTTACGAATCTTTTGTTTCGAATCAGTGGTTCTGAGTGCATAACAAACTGCCAAAATCACGTGATTTCAGCATTTTGGCAGTTTGATATGCACTCCGAACCACTGATTCGAAACAAAAGATTCGTAAAGCTTCAAAGCTTCATGAAGCATGTTTTGAAATCGCCCATCACTAGATATTCTTGAATAAAGTCACTATTTTGTTATTTTTGGTGAACAAAAATTATTCTCTTCTGGCCATTGAAAAAGGGAGTGTTATTGCTGGCAATGCAGGCCTCTCTGAGCCATCCGATTTTATCAAAAATATCTTCATTTGTGTTCTGAAGAAGAATGAAGGTCTTATGGGTGTGGAACAACACGAGGGTGAGTAACTACTGACAGAAATGTCATTTTTGGGTGAACTAACCGTTTAAAGGCAGGGTAGGCAAAAATTTTTGTTCCAAATTTGTTTAAACTTTCTATATATATCCATGCATAATTAAAATGTAAGAACTCTGATAAAAAGAGTAGAAAAATCGAGTGACTCTAGACCGTTTAATCTGTATTAAACACAGCTCATTATTTCCATCCGGGACGAAACATAGGATTGGCTTAGGCGACTGTCACTCTCTCGTAACCATGGCAACCACCCTTTTGACACACATGACCTGCCCACTTGCGCGCGCACGTTTGATTTGGGGAATTCAAGAGGCATGGATCCTAAGAATACCAAAACAATGGCAGAGAGACAGCAAGCAAAATTCACAGTACCGGCCTAGGCAGTTAGTGAAGGCAAACCAGGCAAAAAAAGGAAGACAGTAAAAGTACACGAAAAGGCAATGAACAAAAAGTCTTTGGATAAACAAAGAAATAAAACGCGAGTTAATATCGGTGTGGCTTTCCAGCGATGGCGAGAACTGAGAGCAGGATTGTGCACAGTTTGCACGCATGCATCAATCGGCATTTATCATATATGCATCATATAACAGTGGCACTGTGGCAGGTCCCGAGGAAGGCGCATATAACCACGGAAGGTCCAGAGGCAGGCGCGCATAACCGTGGCAGGTCCAGTGGCAGCTCCCCCTGCCACGCAAAGATTTTACTCCCTCTCAACTAAGGGAACTCAAGGGGCTGAAAAGTGACTCCTTGATGGCTTTATTTCTGCTGGACAGTTAAATCTTTCTTTTTGTATTTTGATCATACATATTTTTTTGTTTATTTGTTCATGAAGCATGTGTCATTAGCACACGTAGCTGCGTAATATAGCTAACACAACATTACTTAGCGAGCCGTAGTAGAGACGATAAATAATCTATAGGCCTAGCTCAAGATGATAGCTATAGTGTTGAATTGTGCATAATTTTGCTTTAGATAACTAAATACATGTTTAACAGATAGTAGGCCTAACGTTACTCCGCATCTAGGAACTTTTCTTAGAACTATATTTACCCTCTGTCTAACTATTTTACCATGTTCACCTGTAAGTTTACCTGCACGTTTTTTTTTTCGCCTTTGTTTTGTTTTTATATTCTCTACCTATGTTTACTGATGTCTTTATCTTGTATCTGTGTGTGTCGTACACACTTTGTTGTATGTGTGTGTTATTATTTTGTGTCTGCAATGCAGTTGATATTTGAGTGTATGTTACTCTGTTTATCTGTAGAACAACGTATATGTTATGAATCTTACACGAAATTCATCTTCATCACAGTGTAAATGATGATAATGGAAAAACGTGTATCATGCAACCTGTTTTTAGCTTTGCCTTATAGATAACTAGCTCGTTATCGAATCAAAAAATATATATTTTAAACTTTACCAATATATCAATATGCTAGCTTGATAGTGAGTACTAAAATACATCTTGTTTGTTTATCTTCATAATTATAAAGTTATTTTTATTACATGTTATTCTGACATGTCGTCACTACATGCACTGTGCTCCTTCCTCTCTGCTCGTCTCAGGTAAATAATGCGTCTTCCAGCTCAGTGGTCGGAGTCGCGCGTTCATGCGTTTTGGGGGCGTGGCTTTGGAAGAAGCCCAGAAGGGAGGGGTGGAGTGAATGGAAATAATGAGCTGTCTTTAAAACAGTCGTGAGAGGTCTACAGACACTCGATTTTTATACTTTCTTTTTCAGAGTACTTACATTTTAATTATGTATTGATATATAAATAAAGTTTAAAAAAATTTTGAAAAAAAGTTTTTTTATACATTTTTTACCTACCCTGCCTTTAAGGAACTTCTATGAGACTTTTAGGGGGTAAATACAATACAAAGATCCCTTTAAAAGTACAAGTTTTGCAAATTTTTTCTGAGAGTGTGGGATGAATGTGAAGCATATAACAGAACACACTGTCCCACAATGCAATGCACTTAAAGTGACCTTCTATTTCCATTGTGATGAATGAATTGTTTTTTGTGAAATGAATTTGTTGATCATACTGTCAAATGTTAATATATTTGAGGTTAAATTAAGGTTAAAAAAAAAATCAGACTTGACTCACTAATTTAAACAGGCAATATGATGAGGTCATGTGACAAGTGTTTGAAACATTTCTCATTGCATACTGCATACTCAATTCACATATGCAGTTATGAGTTATGTTTATTCAGACATTACAGCATGAATATAATCATGTTGTCTGTTATTGTCAGAGACATTTGTCATAATTGTCCATGATGTCATCAAAACACTTTACTTTGATCCAGGGCGAAATTAGTAACTATTTTAAGATGCTGATAAAGGCTGACAGTGTTTGTGTGTTGAACACATGCCATACATGTTTTTAGTCGTGTTCCTCTTGTTTCTGCGCAGTGGTGTCGAAAGCCAAACCATTTATTGCAAGATCACTGCGGTAAAAAACAGGCACTTCAAAATAACCATTTGACCTCAGTATGGGTCAGAAGGAAAAGGTTTTAGACACACTGTTTGTTTCATCTCACAGCTCTTACATGAGTCTTTTAGTTTAAATTGTCACTGTTTTTCAGAATCGAAATGCTACTTGCAAGTGGGTCAGTATTTGTTCTCAGTAAGACAACATTGTTCAACCTCTCTTTTTAACCACAAGTGCAAAAGCAAAAAAGATATATTCTGAAAGTTAGCAGCAGATTAATACCTCTGTGATATTAGTAAACATGCGAAACATTTCACTGCGTCATATCAGTGTTCATCTCGAGTGTTCAGAAGTTTCTCATAGCTAATGTCACATGGACATTTCTTCATTTCCTGTTGCTCACAGACGGCCTTTTAAAGACAAAAAGACGCATTCTCCACGTTCCCGAGGGTCCCGACATCATCCTGTAAATGGAAGAATTTTTTTCTGAATATTACAAAAATGCAATGTGGGTCTTAGTGCTCAACCATTTCATCTTTTAATGTTATTCAAAATATTTTTTCAAACTTCACAACAACACAAAATATGTATAAACATCATTTTTTTCAGAGTATTTCTAAAAACATTTTATTTACATAGTAAGAATAATAATTAAAATACATCATGAATGTATTGATTACAGGTCTTTGATGGTAGAATAGATGATGAAGTGAATGTTGCTTTTTTTTTTTTTGCATGTTTGTTTAATTTTTACTTTCCTTTTGTAATACTCTATTTCTCTGCTCTACCAACCTCAAACTTATGGTATTTTAGTAACATTGATATACTATTATACACTGTTTTTCCATATTTATTTTATTTTATTTTTTTAAACAGGTGTTTTACCTCTATTTTGAGTTATGCATTGCATTGTATTGTGTTTTAGGGTTAATCACAATTTTTGTAAAATTATAGGATAACGTCCTGGCAGAAAATTACCAGTACATTTTCCAATTTTATTTTTTACAGTGTAGTTTTTGTTAATATTTTGAATTATATTTTATTTTTCTACTGTCTGTTTTCATTTTAAACTGTCATTTTAACTTTCAAGATTTAGGATTTTTTTTTTCTTCTTCTTTTTTTTAATGTCTACATGTTTTATTTTTATTTTATTTAGTTATGACATTTTAATGCTTCAACTAAATGAAAATGAAAAATGCTGCCTTGACAACTAGCTGAAACAAAATAAGTTAATTTTTTAATATATTCTATTTTTGTTAATTATTTTATTTCAAATAACTAAAGACTTTTTTTATAGTTTTGTTTTTTTTAGCAATTATAACTTATAATTATAAGTCGTTAACCACATGTCCCAGTTTTCCTGTAATGTAAGGTTAGGCTTATTTTGTCATTCTGCGTCGCAATGCAAGACCTCTTAGTCTTTGAATTCAATATAATAATCAAGTCACGAGAATAAACCCGGCATGCATTTAAGACTTGTTCTCAATAAAATCTGATGTTTTTCTCTGACCACTCCAGCTTGTGTCTATTTATTGTGTGTGTGTTTGTTGCAGCTTGAAATCACTGTGAAACTATTTTAGCACATGAAAAGCTCAAGCAGCCACAACAGAAAACAGACAATTGCAGGATACAGAGAAACCTCTTAAATGTTAAAGTCAAGGTCTAAAGATCTACTGGTTGAATGTGAGGTCAGCTATTTTTGCCTGGCTTTGTACACAAGATCAAATTTAAAAAGCGCACACAAAGTATGACATTTAAAAACTCATCGATTGAAAATGAATGAATTATAAAGGGCTGACATTGAGTGAATCATGCAATATTGAGGTTATTTCATTCCAAAATACAAAAGACAAAAAGTATGTAAAAACATCTAAATAATCTGGACACGCACACACACACAGAGAGAGAGAGAGAAATATTGAAGAGAAAATGAAGGCTGTTTTTATTCGTTCTGCTGTGAAATGTGACCTGGACTTGTTTTAGTAAGAATTACTCCATTCTGATCTCCTGAAGTCTCTGACCTTTCGATGATGTTTGTGACCTTTTGCATCTTTCCTCTTCAGGTTTCTGTTCCCATCAGTATGTGCAGATATTAATTCTATTGTTTATTCATTTAACTGTGTGTTTTATATTAACCCTCAAGCAAATCACATTAGGGAAGATGTGGCTGGCTTTGCCTGAACACGACTATGTCATGTTTAGGAATACAGTAAGTCAGTGGTTCCCAACCTTTTTTACTCAAAGGCCCTCCCTCTCCAAATCAAACTTTGCAAACATTTTTTACAACTTAAAATTACTTTGTTCAGTACAGTAAGTCAAATAAGCACAAATCAACCTGCCATACCAAACAAGACTACAAGGAGACGCCAAAGGACTGCATATAGCTATTATATGGCTCCATTCAGAATTATTAAACGCACCAAAATACAAATAAAAGAACAAGCAATCATGTCTATGTTTGGAGCAAATGATGCCCATAAGCACCACTCATCCTCACAAACTCCTCCAAAACATGCTGTTATAAAACACTCACGGTAGTACATTAATTTTGACAACTATGCAAATTTATTGAACTTTGTTCATGCAGAAATACGATAAGGGACAAGGATGAAGACCTTTATTGGATGCCCGTGGTCTTCGAGCCCTCAGATGACACTCATTGGCATGATTGTGTTAATGACATTACTAAATGGACCCAGGAATACTTCCAGAAACCACTGTCGGTAAACACAATCCGCCGTGCCATCTGCAGATGCCAACTAAAGCTCTATCATGCAAAAAGGAGGCCATATGTGAACATGGTCCAGAAGCGCTGTCATGTCCTGTGGGCCAAGGCTCATTTAAAATGGACTGTTTTAAAGTGGAAAAGTGTCAGACGAGTCCAAATTTGACATTCTTGTTGGAAATCACTGACGCCGTGTCCTCCAGGCTAAAGAGGAGGGAGACATTCCAGCGTGTTATCAGTGTTCAGTTCAAAAGCCAGCATCTCTGATGGTATGGGGGTGCATAAGTGCATACGGTATGGGCAGAATGCACATTTTGGAAGGCACCATGAATGCTGAAAGGTATATAAAGGTTTCAGAGCAACAAATGCTCCCTTCTAGACGACATCTATTTCAGGGAAGGCCTTGTGTATTTCAGCAGGACAATGCAAAACCACATAGTGCAGCTATTACAACAGCATGGCTTCGTCGTAGAAGAGTCCGGGTGCTGAATTGGCCTGTCTGCAGTCCAGATCTTTCACCTATAGAGAACATTTGGCGCATCATTAAATGAAAGAAGACCACAAACTCTAGAATAACAGGCAAGAATGGGATCAAAAACCCATAACCTCGATGTCCAGATGTCTTCAAACTGTTTTGAAAAGAAGAGGAGATGCTACACCATGGTAAACACGCCCCCGTCCCAACTATTTGGAGACCCATAGCAGGCATCAAATTTGAACTGAGCTCATTTTGTGCATAAAATTGTACATTTTCTCGGTTTAAACATTTGTTATGTTATGATCTATTGTGAAATATTGGGTCATGTCTTTTAGTTTTAATTTTATTCAAATGTAAAAAACATCCCAACATTTCCAGAATTTGGGTTGTACATGGTTTGTTTGCGCATCAATAAAAACGGACTCATGCATGCTTAATGTACGACTCCTGTATGTCACTGTAATCGTCTTTTCCTTCATTACAATCGTCATCCATCAAAACTTTGTAACATATGTAAGGGATACTAAACAGTCAGCTTATAATAACAGATTTTCTTTAATATGCTATCTGGGTGAATAAACACGTGGCCAATTGTGTCTAATTATAATAAAAATATGCCCAAACAATGCAGGTAAATGCATGAAACAAACATTAGATCTTTTGTACACCGATGAGTCATTTGAACTTCTTCTTTCTCATGATTATAGTTATCTGAGTTGTTTACTTGGTTCCACTTGTTTGGTCACAAGTCAGCAAGAGGATTATGAAACTACTAGTTGGCCTCGTTTGGCTATTTTGGTTTAATTTAAAAACACTTATGTCTTATGTCATTTGTCTTTTAGATTCAATAACAGTAATTTAGACACAAAATGCACTTTCCTGGCTGTGTGCCGAGCTGCATTGCAGTTTTTTTTTTAGTCTCCTTCAGCTGAGAATGAAGGACAAGCAGTTCTGTGCAGTGAAACTGCAGTACATGATGGAAAAACAGGAGATTCGAGGGAGTTAACCAAACGGATTCTTGGAAAGCTGCACAATTAGTGTTGTATGACTAACAATGGATTAGGAGTGAACAATAAACCATGAGTTTGTTGAACTAACTGAATCATCCTGTCACAGCAAGAACAGGGTTGCCAGGTCTGCTTGACAATAATACCCCAATACTAAAACTCATTATATATCTACAGAGCCCCACACATGACATGCAAGAAAAAAATTAAATCGTTCAATTTAGCCTATAATTTTTTCCTTCATGTCATGTCCGGGGATCCATATATATCACTTGGAAATTAAAAACAGATTTTTTTCACATTATACATACTTAGATTTTTCTTTCACTTACTAAGGTATCAGCATAAGAAAATAAACACAAATCGAGTCTGATTATCTCTTGATTTACAAAGTAGGCCTATTCAATTAATTTCAAATGAGATACATTTTAGGGGTTGCTTGAATAATATAATAGACAAGTATAGCATAAATTATGTAACTGCATGGGTTATAAGAATTTACTACATTAACTTTGAACAGAATGGAAACTCATAATGAAATTGAATAGGAAAAATACATCATAAGCTTCTGAAAGCTTTGTGTGATGAACAAAATTGTAATTTCCTGCAAATCTTTCCCTCTGTCCACAGGAATCATGTTTCACAACTACCATTAATGTCTAACCAGTTAGCAATGCCATATTTAATTTGAGGGCAATGGCAGAAGGCAATATTTCCTGTATACAGCCTTACATTTCTGTTTATTCATCATATAAAGATATCACATGACTAAGAAGAAGATATTTTGAAGAATATGGGTAAGCAAACAGTTGATGGATCCCATTGACTTCCATAGTATGGAAAAAATACACAACTGTTTGGTTACAGACATTCCTCAAAATATCTTATTTTGAGTTTAGCAGAAGAAAATAAATTCATACAGGTTTGGAACAATTTGAGGGTGAGTAAATGTTGACAGAATTTTAATTAGGTGAACTAAAAATGAAAAAATGAAAAATGAAAGGGCCATTCAAATTAATGGCCCTTTAAAGGATTAGTTCACTTTCAAATTAAAATTGTGACCTGTGGAGGGCAGTAATACACTTAGCAGTGTATACACTGCCTGAATTCTAATAGAGAAGAAGAGGAAGAAGAAGAGAGCTAGTTCAAGATAAGCATTAATGGTTAAATTATTAATAAATAATTTAATTAATTTTTTTTTTTTTTTAGTAAATGAGTGATGGTTTCTCTAGATCAGACTCTTATTTCTCATCTGGGATCGTGTAAAATGCTTTGAAGCTGCACTGAAACTGTAATTTTGACTATCATCCATTTGGGGTCCATTGAAGTCCACTATATGTTTTCATCAAAAACCTTCATTTCTTTTCGACAGAAGAACGAAAGACACGAACATCTTAGATGACATGGGGGTGAGTAAATTATCAGGAAATTTTAATTTGAAAGTTAACTGTCCCTTTAAGGATTCTCCGATTCGAACACATTTCTTGGCAACCAGAATCCAGCGACCCTCCTCTCCACTGGATGTCGCTGCAGTCCAAGAAAGAGACCCCTCCCATTGACTTTTCAAAACCTGCCCAAAGGGTGTGTTTTTAGAGCTGTACATATATTTGTTCTGCATCACGCACTGCAGACATGGGAGAAGGAGACGGTGTGTGTGAAATGGTCAGTCGTATCGCTAAAGGACATCGAATAAGTTCGTTAAGGAGCGCTGAAAAGCCCGCGTGACGCCGCCACGAATACAGCAACGTCATTCGTAGTTGAAGCGACTTTTCCTGTCGTCTGTATCGGGACAGGACAGCAGGTTGTGATGTTTTTAGAAGAGCAAACGTGAAGAAAACGTGATTGGTGCCTTTGGACTGTATCGATGAGGAGTTTTTTGAAGTTGTCATTGAGTGTCCTTTTTTTCTGAGGGGATGATGATGATGATGATGATGATGATGGTGATGTTGGAGGAGGAAGAAAATGAACATCAGTTGTACCTTTTAGTGTAGTGCCTTAAGGGAACACATACCCGCATATATTTCCTGGTCTATATGCAGGTATATTCACACACAACCCGGTCTATGTTTCCTGGTTTTCACCTGAAGAGGGTGTTTAAATGTTTTACTAAAGCAGCCAGGAAGTAGGAAACCCAAGAGCCTTTTAGATTTCAGTCAGTCCGAAGTCAGAAAATGATCCAGGAATTGCCTAGTAGGTTAAAAAGAAACTTCACTATAGAGTTAGTTAAAGCATCGACAGACTTGATCAGATAATATCGTGTCATTCGTGTATCTGGAGGAGCTTGAGTCCTCTCATCTTGTGAACATGGAGCTCAAGATGTTCATCATTGTCTTGGGGCTCCTGGTGGGCAGTTTGATGCTCCTTGGAGGAGCTGCCAGCTCTCCTGACATGGGCACCGGGATATCCCAGAATAACCACGATCACAAGGACGTGGGACACAACAACACTCACTCCAAGAAGAAGTCCTTCCCGGTTCTGTCATTTGATTATGACACTGTTCGTTTGCCCTTTGAGATTTCATTATGGGTTCTGCTGGCTTCCTTGATGAAATTGGGTGAGTATGTTTATATTTTTATATTCAGTGGCTTGCTTTTGTGTGTGTGTCTGTTATATACATGCAATGATGAGCCTAGAGAGACCCCTTAAAGGTAAAGTTCACCCAAAAATTCTGTCATTAATTACACCCTCATGTCGTCCCAAACCCAAATAAAAAAGATCTTTTTGATGAAATCTGAGCATTTTCTGTCCCTCCATTGACAGCCTATGCAACTACTACTTTTAATGCCCAGAAAAGTAGTAAAGACATCATTAAAGGGTTAGTTCACCCAAAAATGTTGTCATTAATTACTCCCCCTCATGTCGTTCCACACCCGTAAGAGCTTCGTTCATCTTCAGAACACAAATTAAGATATTTTAGTTGAAATCCGATGGCTCCGTGAGGCCTCCATAGGAAGCAATGACACGTCCTCTCTCAAGATCCATAAAGGTACTAAAAACATATTTAAATCAGTTCATGTGAGTACAGTGGTTCAATATTAATATTATAAAGCGACGAGAATATTTTTGGAGCGCCAAAAAAACAAAATAACGACTTATATAGTGATGGCCGATTTCAAAACACTGCTTCAGGAAGCATCGGAGCATAATGAATCAGTGTGTCGAATCATCTGCTGTTCGGAGCACCAAAGTCACGTGATTTCAGCCGTTGGCAGTTTGACACGCGATCCGAATCATGATTCGACACACTGATTCATTATGCTCTGAAGCTTCCTGAAGCAGTGTTTTGAAATCGGCCATCACTATATAAGTCGTTATTTTGTTTTTTTGGCGCTTCAAAAATATTCTCGTCGCTTGAACCACTGTACACACATGAACTGATTTAAATGTGTTTTTAGTACATTAATGGATCTTGAGAGAGGAAGTGTCATTGCTTTCTATGAAGGCCTCAAGGAGCCATTGGATTTCAACTAAAATATCTTAATTTGTGTTCCGAAGATTAACGAAGGTCTTACGGGTGTGGAACGACACAAGGGTGAGTAATAAATGACAGAATTTTCATTTTTGGGTGAACTAACCCTTTAATCTGGTGCGCGTTCACGAGAGCACCACAATGAACGTGTGTTGTGTTGATGCTAGAGCAGACTTTGTTACGTGAACGTGTTGGAGATTAATATTTTGTAAATAAAGCACTAAATTATGTTTTTTGCACAAAGAAAGCACTCGCATCGCTTCATAAAATTGAAGTTAAACCACTGGATCACATGGAGTACTTTAATGATGTCTTTACTACCTTTCTGGGGCTTGAAAGTGGTAGTTGCGTAGACTGTCAATGGAGGGACAGAAACCTCTCAGATTTCATCAAAAAGATCATAATTTGTGTTCTGAAGATGAACGAAAGTCTTACAGGTGTGTAACGACATGAGGGTGAGTAATTAATGACAGAATATTAATTTTTGGGTCATTGGGAGTTTCTTCTCTGTTCTCACGCTGCTCCGTTTACCAGTGTAAATATTTATTTTTCACGCTGTGACCAAGTTGCTCAAATCTCTATGCACATTCCACTTTTGTGCAAAGTCATCAGAACAGTGTTTCTCTCTTGCTGTCAGCATAAAGTCTGGTCCAGATTGCAATTTATCCTGATAACAGCTGTCCACTTGGACAGTAAGACTGATATGTAAAGTGACCAATGGTACACCGTGGGCTCCTGGACAGTTTTGCAACATCAGCCAGCCTGTTTTTGTGTGCATTTATGCCTGCATCAGACTGTCTGTTGGCGTGCTGTCGAGACTGTAACAGTGGTAATGTGAGATTCTTACCTGCCTGCCATTGAATGATACCTTAGTGGACAGTGTCAATTAAACGCCTGACGTACTGATAATTACAGTACATACTGACCTTAGTGTACGTACTGCACTGGGCCTGCTTGATTAGGGCTGGGCATAATATGGATTATTAAATGCTGTTTAACTTCCCGAGTGAATTATTATTGGTGAGGAAATGAATGTGTTATTGTGCATGAGGTTTTGGGGAAATACAGCAGTCATATGATGCAAGAGGAGAGGAACATGGCGAAGAGGGAAGATGAGGTCAGGTATGTGCAAATGCCAGTTTCAGGCTTCTTCCTGTTTCAGAAGAGCGTGTGTGAGCAACAGATGATTTGGCATGACACTTTCTAGCTTCCTGATGTATGACCCTCCTCGCAGGAGTCTAGTTTATTTTATTTATTTATTTAGTTTTTTGCAAGAATCTTCACCCTGGGGCAAGTTGCATAAACTTCAAAGACTAGTCTTACATGTTTGTCATCACATTTTTTTCTTTAATACCTTTCATGACTCTAAGTCAGTTACATAAAAACATAGATCGTTAGACTGATTACCCCTAACTAACTGCTGGTTGGTCATACTAGTTCATAAGACACAGTCTTAACATAATCGCTATGTTTATATAACTGGCCCCAGATCTTTTCTTTATAGCCATTCATATCAAGCACATCGGTCAATCATAAATTAGTCCAGAAGACTCATGCACTATATTATATAGTATAATGTTAGTCAAATATATAGGTTTATGTGAGGAAGAGAAATTTTAAAGGATTAGTTCACTTGAGAATTAAAATTTCCTGATAATTTACTCACCCCCATGTTATCCAAGAAGTTTATGTCTTTCTTTCTTCAGTCGAAAAGAAATGAAGTTTTTTGAGGAAAACATTCCAGGATTTTTCTCCATATAGTGGACTTCAACAGTTTTCAATGGGTTGAAGGTCCAAATGTCAGTTTCAGTGCAGCTTCAAAGAGCTCTATATGATCCCAGACAAAGAATAAGAGTCTCATCTAGAGAAACCATCAGTTATTTAAAAAAATAAAAAATAAATAAAAATGTATATACTTTTGTGATCATCTTGCACTAGCTCTGTGATGCGCCACACATTACGTAATCACATTGTAAGGTCATGCTTGATGTAGGCAAAAGTACCTATCCAGTGTCTACAAAGTCAAACAACCTTTACAAAAAAGGTAAAACAACGATTTTGGACGATTTTGAAGTTGGAGGAGAAAATGAGATGGAATTTTTCGCCCTACAGCACGCATGACCTTTTCAACGTGATTACATAATGTGTGGTGCATAGCAGAGCAGTGCAAGATGAGCATTTGTGGTTAAAAAGTATATACATTTTTTTTTTTTTTTGAAAATGGCAGATCATTTCGCTAGATAAGACTCTTGTTCCTCGTCTGGGATCATGTAGAGCTCTTTGAAGCTGCACTGAAACTGAAATTTGGACCTTCAACCTGTTGGTCCCCATTAAAGTCCACTATATGGAGAAAAATCCTGGAATGTTTTCCTCAAAAGCCTTAATATCTTTTCGACTGAAGAAAGAAAAACATTTGACATTTCTAATGTTTACATCACAGTCCATCTGTTCAAATGCATTGACATGCACAAGGGTTAAGCATTAATGTTTCAGAGTCTGTTCATTATTAATAAATGCTCATCATGGGGAGTGAGTGCCAAGTCTCACAACCTGAAGACGGCAAGTAGTAGTTAATACAATATGGATGGACTCATTTATAGCTCATGCTCAGGACTATGGTGGGGTTTAGATTAATTAATCAGAACAATTTAAATGAACTCCTGTTTCACAGATTTAAATTACAATAATTGCTCTGGTGTTATTTGTTTCGATGTTTAGCAAAGCAGGAATTGAAGTTACAGTCTTTCAAGAGACCCTGTCAAATTCTTTATCTATAATGACTGGAAATGCAGCCATTTATACAAGTCATTATACAGAAATATTTAATCGTAGAATGCAGTCATTGACCAAACACAGTCCTTATTAATAATTTAAGTTTATTGAAAGATTTTTATAATTGAGTTTATCCTCTTTCACTTTGGGTTTCCCAAACTATGGTCTGTGAGGGAACTGCAGGGTTGAGCTGATGAAAAGCTAATAATTTATTCATCCTTAAAATTAAAAAAAAAAAAAAAAAAATAATAATAATAATAATAATAATTTAAATAAAACTTGAAAAAAAATGAGAATTTTACTTGTTTACCTGCATGACATGTGACTATTAACCAACATCAGAGAACAGTGGGCATGTGTGAATGTGTTAAATTATTCAAATATTAACTTAAAATCTTTGAGGGATTTCAAATATTTTACGTCAAAGTGGCTCACCAGACAAAAACATTTGGAATCCCTGCTTTAAAGTAACACATCATATATATGAAGAATTTAAATATTGATTAATAACATTCTATAAATGTGACATAATTGGTCACCAGGCTCAGGTTTCCAAAGAATGTGCCACGGATTACTGCAGAATTAATTTGTTGTTCTGTTGAAATTTGTTTGAAATAGTTTACTGCAACTCGTGGTTATTTGATTATTTGTCCATTGTTAATACTCTTTTCTCTTTTGCATTGTATCACCGATTCTTACATGCTTCCTCTAAAGTGATCTGTGTAAACTGTGACCTCAGGCTGTGAGCGGTCTAGTGTCTGTTTAGATTAGAGTTCTCACCAGACCACTGTCGCTCACAGTTTACTTTTGTTAGTTTGATCAGCTGATTAGGGCTCAGACAGGATAGAGATCTGGCCTGACCAGTGGGATTACAGCAGAGCCACTGGAGAGGATAGCAAACATCCAAATTCTCTGGTCTGTAAATGCTTTCGTCATTAACAGTGAGTCTTAAGAAAATCCTTAAAGGCCTTTGCACACTGAGTCTGAAATTTTCGCACGCGTTTTTTCGTATTCGTAATCCTAAAAATTCGTCACGCACACAGACCTTGCACACTGAGTCCGATGCGTATTATTGAATCTGTTGCAAAAAAAATTGCAAAGCAATACAAAATGAAGTGTTTAAGTAGAGAACACGATTTAATTGTCCTCTCTCTTTTTAAAAAGAGAAAAATAAAGGAAATATAGGGTCCATCCAATCCCTAGATTGCATAAAGAGAAAGGAAAGTTCACCTCATCAAGGAGCTGCGTGATTATCCCGAGCGTTTCAAAGTTTACTTCAGGATGTCAGCGGCTCAGTTTGATGCTTTGCTACTGGCACAATCTGACTTTGTATTCTGCACGTTGTTTGACATACAGTGCTAATGCTTTGTGCTGTAGACGACGTGGATCAACTTGTCAGATGGCATTCTGGATTTTTGCGTTTGCATACGGTGGCTCTGAATTGTCAAAACGTCTCTCAAAATGCGTGCCACGGATGCAAAAAACGCAGAAAATCGAACCTGATCTTAATATTTTTTTTGACGGACGAAAGATTTGGAGACAGTGTGCAAACGTGATTGACACAACGTGAGGTCGAAGGGTGTGTTCACACTTGGCATGTTTGGTTCGATTAAAAACGAACCCTGGTGCGATTGCTCTGTTGGTGCGGTTCATTTGAATAAGTGTGAACGCTTCCATCCGAACCCTGGTGCGCACCAAGACCAATGAAATGATGTGTCTCGGTGTGCCTCCAAACGAAGTCTTGTGCGATTCGACTGAAATAGGAACACAATACGGACCAAAGACATAAACAAACCAAAAACAGGACATGGTATCATAAGATGCAACCACAAATAAGACAGAATGCTCAAGCATACCTGTTTTTTCTCCTGATAGTCATGATGTTGCCCATCACAGTTCAGTACAGGCATTAGAACCACGTCTCCTTGCAGCTGATCTTCGTTTGTGTGTGCGACGGAGGGATTCCTGCCGCTGTTTTGACTCTTTTACACATATATAAGCTCTTCACGAGTGACATACGGACCATTTAGTCCAGAACACAGCATTGTTTTGAATGTTCGACAAGTTCTGTCACTAAATACACATCATAAAAGCCATTTTTTGTCTTTGTTTTGTATCTTTAGGTTGGGTGTTAAAAATGACAGTGTGAACACTAGGCGAACCAGAACTAAATGTATTATTTTCTTTTTTGGTCCGCACCAAAAGAACCAAGAGAACTGAACTACAAGTTTGAACACACCCTAAGAAATCTCAGACCTCAACAACTGTAAACCATTGAATGTTCCCTTTGACTGTTTGACTATGGCAGGGCTTTATTAATCATTAATTAGTATTCTGTGTTTGATCTTATCAGCATTAAAAGCAACCAACTATGTGAGCCTTGTTTTAACCTTTGCCCTTGACAGCTCTTATGCCTCTGTATTTTTTTAATGTACCTTGTATGGAAAGTTTCACACCAGTATAAACTTGCAGCAACACCGTTTATTATCAACGGTTATTAATCGCTTTTAAATGCATGCTCTTTTTCAAATTCACAATCATGCATACTCTGTGTGTAGGGAGCGGCGGTACTGACCACACATTATCCAAGATAAGATATTTGTCAGTGACGCTCAGGATTTGTGCACCAAATCCTCCGCCATCGTCTTGTAAGTCATCTCTCCTTACTTTAATCACGTGATCAGTAGAATCTGACTCCTGCTGCACTGTAGCAGAGCTGACGCTTTCAGTTTATAATTGTAACGTCCGTTGTCCAACTGAACTGCCGGTGGCCAAGTAATGTAATCGTGTACGGCCGAACACGTTGTAACACCAGTGACACAGACTACCGCAGCAAGCCTAGTAAATCCCATAGTATAAGAATATCATGATCATTCAGTTCCATGGTGTATTTATCAAAATACCATGACATTATCTGATCCATGGTACTTTTTTATAAGTGCTTCATTTATCCGTTCCACATTTTGCACTTCCCACAGCATGCTTGTAGGGAGTTCATAAATACAGCAGTTCTCAGGTCATTTATTTTTCTGTATTATTTTTTAATGTTAAAGTAAAATCTTAATATATAAAAGTTTGAGGTCAGAAATATATTTTTTAAAGAAGTTAATACTTTTATTCAGCAAGACTCATTGATCAGAAGTGACAGTAAAGACATTTATAATGTTACAAAAGATTTCTATTTCATGAAGATTTCTTATGTGGTTCTTATGAACTTAAATATATAATCATATAATCAAATATATAATCATATAATCAAATAATATCAGTGCTTCCCACAAGTTTGAAATATACTTGCGGTGGTAGCTAGGTGAAAAATCCTCCTATTACCCACGGCACAAAAATGTTCTACTACATGTGACAAATAAATAATGTGTGATTTTACCAGTATTTTTATTTATTGAAATTAAGTTTAATTACATAGCATACTATTACATTTAATTACATACTAATATTATGCATTATTATGCATTGTAAATTATGCAAAATTGCAGCATTTAAATGGTTTTCCTTTTTGCTATGTTCTCCTTGCTGTCATATAGTGTCTCTCTCAGTGAATGGGACACAGATTTTACTAGTAAAATTTATAAAAGGAATAATATGTGTCAAATAATGTTCTTAGTCTTTTCTTCCTGTGGGCGAGACTACAATAATTTACTATGAATTAAATGGAAATCAAATTAAATACAATTTATTGTGTAACCAAAATACCAATAATGTCCAAAAGAAAAAAACTTTTAATTACTTTGACTTTTGACTACTTGACTTTTAATTATAAACAACCACGAAATACACCAAGACATTTGAAATGTCTGTACTATTGCAGGCTGATCCTTCAGATTCTTACAATCGTCTAAATCATTTTATATAACGGCCATGAAGTAGACATTGTAATAATTCATCAACTTGAGTTCATTAGCAATCGCTTGGCATAATTCTGTGCTTTTCACTGATTGAGAATCACTTTGAAGCAGTCTGAACATAGAGTCTGAAGCGCTGTTGCGTGAGCTTGTAGAAAGCGCAATAGCGCGCCCTTGTGACTTTGCAAAATGCAGCGCCCGTGGGAATGTCAGCGGGAGTAAACAGCTATTCGATCGCGGATGGTTTCATTATCTTGCGCGGATATAAAAGTATAACAGGATAAAAATAATAAAAGCAAAAATTTGTCTCCAAATATACTTGGGCGGTCGTTATTATACGTGGGCGGCCCGCCCAAGTAAAGTCTATGTGTGGGAAGCACTGTATATATAATCACTGTTTCCACAAAAATATGAATTGTTTTCAACAATGTTTCTTGAGCAGCAAATCAGCATATTGGAATGATTTCTGAAGGGTCATGTAACATTGAAGACTGAAGTAATGATGCTGAAAATTCAGCTTTGATCACAGGAATAAATTACATTTTAACATATTTTCGAATAGAAAAGAGTTATTTTAAATTGTAATAATATTTTACAATGTTACTGTTTTTGACTTTTTTATTTTGATCAGATAAGTGAAGCCTTGGTGCGCCGACACCAAACTTTTTTTATGTTCATTTGGTTTAATAATTACGTATTTTTCCACTGCTTGTTTCTGTCTTGGTAATAGTTTTCGTCAGTGATAATAACATGCAGATTAGTCACCTGGCAGCCAATCCTAGTCTCTCACGGAGATGATGCTGGTTTTTCCCTAGACAGGTTGTTCATGTGTGACTAGGATCAATATGACTCATTGGCGCAGCAGTTACAAGCACCTTTAGTGACCCTGTAATCAGAGGAGCGTAACACGCAACAGAGTCTTCTCATTTGCATTTCTTTCCCATTTACCCCTGCGATTTACATGCAAGATGTTTGTTTTGCATGTTCCATCTGCCAAGCCAGAAATTTGACTGACTGCTCCAGCATCTAAGGCTTAATGCAATGAAAAAAAAAACATATGCCTGTTTGGTTCCAAATTATATTGTTTGTTTTGATGTTTTAAATGCAGGTGCAGGCAGTTCTTTGCCACTCTCATGTGTAAGTACATGACATTTTGCTTTATCATTTACATGTTGGCACATTTCTACCATTGCACCGTATATATCGTCCCAGTCCTAGACTCTAAAGGAGTCCCGTTGCAGGTAGAAGAAATATATGACATGCTCCCTGAAGGTTTGGTGTGCCTAGTCTTCTGCCAGGCTGCTCCCATTATAACACTCCCCACAGGCAACCGTGTGTTTCATTGCTGCTGAATGCCTGGCGACCAGAACGGGCCTGCAGACTTCACTGTGCCCTTGAGAACATTGTGTAAATCTCCAGCAGCGATACCAAAGACTATAGAATAACACAAGACGCGTCACTCGTATTGTTTTGAATAGGAGAAAGTGTAACGCGCAATATAGCGGAATAAGTCCCGCCTTCTAAATAAGAGCCAATCGCCGACTGGTAAAGTCATCACATCACTGCAGCGGCCGTTAGAAGCACCGGTTCCTATAGAAACAGTCAGACGCGCGCCTCTGAAATGAGGCACGAGACGCACATTTAGGTCTGCGCATGCGCATTAGCTTGATCCAGCATAAAAATACTTTTTTTTTTTTTTTGTCGTGATTCGAGCGTTTGGAAAAAAAATTGAGACAGTTGTTGTCAGATTTCATTGGTGATTTGAAATATGAAATTTAATCGAAAGCTTAGCAAACAGCTTTGGAGCTGCATGATGCCCAGGATGCCCGAGAGGCGTTTCAAAGATGGCCGCCGAGTGAAATGACTTGTCTTAAAGGGACTTTTGGCGATACCCACTAACCAGGCCATAGACAGAGATTGATTTAGGACAGTGGTGTAGATAGGATCTTGAACTCTTCAATTGAAAAAGTAAACGAATGGATTTGGAAGGTGAAAATGACACCATAAAAGTTTCAGGGGTTTTCAACTCTGGTCCTCGAGATCCAACCCAAATCAAACACACCTGAGCAAGCTAATCAAGTGAACGATTATGCCACTTTTCACATGTAATATAAGTCTTCATGTATTTCTGTTTTGATTTCACGTGGTGATTGCGCAACTGAACTCCACAGTAGCTTGTTTGCATGTCACTCGTAGCACGTCTGTTTGTGAACCAGAACTTGTGCAACCGAACTTAATGTCTGTTTACATTTGGATGCATTTAAGTGAAACTATATTGAGACTTGCATCGAACATTTTTTCTATCATTATCGATTAAGACGTACCGCCAATAAATATCGATACCGTTTTATCGCCTAATCTTGGATGACATGATGGTGAGTAAATTATCAGGAAATTTTAATTCTGAAGTGAACTAATCCTTTAAGGGGTTTAGTGTCATGCAAACCATTAACCACAGTAAGGAAATATGGGATTCCATCAGAGACCACACACACTGTCTGTGTCAGGCTAAAGCAAGACTGACCAACCCACCTGACATACTTTTACGTCAGTTTAGCGTTGAAGAATAGCCTGTTGATGCTGTTCTACAGGTCTGAACAAACAACACCCCGTAGATGACACTTCTGAATGCCTTTCTTTTGAAATGTCTGTCTTTGTCACTCTCACAAGTAAATAATGTAAAGCAGTCCTGTTCACTGATAGCTGCAAACGTATACTGCGGTCTATACGTGAAACATGATACAGCAAAATCTTACCAGCAGACACTTTTCGACCACCAAAAGGTATATATCGCCATACTGCGTGGCTGAATTAACATTCTGTAGATGTCCATCGTTAGTGGTTTGCAGATGACTTTGCTGCTTGTAATTATGGGCTGTCAGGACCGTTCTCTCTAAAGCTGGCAATTTATTACAGTCTAATGTTCCCTAAAGGGCTTTGTAAGTGGCATGAAAATGCTCATGAAATCACGCATTTAAATATGCACTGTGACATTATAATGCTTAGTACAGTAGATTATTATGCAAAAGATGTCTAAAGATATACACAAGTATGAGAATGCAAACGCTGCTTATTTTTAACACTTTCACATCCTTTACTATCATTTGATATTTGTTTCGTATTCTTTCCCTGTAACTTGTAATCGTAAACATTAGCATACTAAAAAGGTCCAACTTTAATCCAAAAGAAAGTCAAACTGGTTGTTGTCCAGTCTGAATTAAACCTAGAACCGGTTTAGAAACTAATTTAAATCACCAATAGTATTTGTCACTTTATTTGGGTGTGAAAGATGTGGTCCCTGATTGTGTGATGTTCAGCCATTAAGTGTGAATTTGTGCCAAGAACACACTTGTTCTGTCCTTGTTCAACCTGTGTGATTGCTGATCCTCTGCAGAACCCAGAAGTGCTTCGAGCAGCTGCTGTGATTTAGCTGTGCGGTGAATCTTTGAGGAACATTCTCAAGTCCAGTCATGCATTCACACAAGAGCCGTTTGGGTGGATGAACATAAACGTCTGCTATCAGTTGAGATCTTTTCAGGCATTTTGATGCCTGTTGTCTCAGGCATTTTGAGAGAACTTTTATGTTGAGCTTTACTGTCATTCCATGTGATAATTTTAATTTAAAGGATTAGTTCACATCAGAATTAAAGTTTCCTGATAATTTACTCACCCCCTTGTCATCCAAGGTGTTTGTCCTTCTTTAGTCAAAAAGAAAAGAAAGGTTTTTGAGGAAAACATTCCAGGATTATTCTCCATATAGTGGACTTCGACAGTTACCAACTAGAATGTGATAAATCGCGATAATGAATATGCACGATATTGTAATCGTCGGCACTTCAGAATACCGTAAATAATAATTTATTACCAATAATTAATTTTTTTATAAGGCAATTAAGAATACTTTACCCATCAATCGTATAAAATGCACAACACCGCTGTATTCTGCGTCAAAAGAACACGCGCTCAGATGTAAACGCACACGAGAAGCACATGGCAGAACGAGTGAAGGAGACAAGCTGAATGAAAGTGCGCGTTCACTCTGACAGCAGAGGGCGCTGATGGAACAGCAGCGTGCAGCGGTTACCACGGAAACCGTGCAAACAAAGTAACTGCGCTAGGAAAGTTTTTAAATTGCTTCAAACAGCCATTCATTTTTTTGTAATCTCAGTGTTGTTCATCACAGCACCAAATACTGAATACTTAAAAAAGACTTAAAAGGATATTTATTTTCAAACCTAAACATTTTTATATTTTAATCTGGTCTACAACATGCCCTAATGATTAGACATTTTCTGATTATTTGTTATTGTTCAGTAAAACTTTGAAAACATACAGCTTCATTAGTTAACATGTTAATTCATTATCACTAAACTGACAATAAAAATACTTATAAAGTATTAATTAATGTTAATTTCTTAGTTACTGTTTAATAACATTACTAAAATCAAAATAACTTATTTAATGGACCTGAGATAAAACTAACAATGTTCATTTGTGTTTCTAAACTAACATTAACAAAAAATAACACTTTCTGTAACAGATGTAGCTATTGCTCAATCTTAGTTAATGCATTAAATAGAGTAAAGTGTTATCTGTTGTTCTTTATAGCCTAATTCTTTTGCATTTTAATCTGTTTGAAATTTTCAGTCAGAGATGTTTTTGTTTTATTACAAAAAGAGTTCTTAAACCTGTTAAACAATGACAAAAATGGTTTTGCAACTTATTTAAATATAGCAATAATACCGTATACCGTGATAAAAGCTTCATCAATTAATCGCAACATGAAAATTTGATACCGTCTCATGCCTATTACCAACGGGTTGAAAGTCCAAAGTTGCAGCTTCCAAGAGCTCTTCATGATCCCAGACGAGGAATAAGAGTCTTACCTAGAGAAACGATTGGTCATTTTCTTAAAAAAAAAAAAAAAAAATGTATATACTTTTTAACCACAAATGCTCGTCTTACACTGCTCTGTGATGCGCCACGCATTACGTAATCATGTTGGAAAGGTCACACATGATGTTGGCAGAAGTACCGATCCAGTGTTTGCAAAGCAAACGTGCAAAGATTAAGTCAAACACCCTTTAAAAAAAAAGATAAAACAAAGACTTTGAGCGATTTTGTAATTGGAGGAGAAAATGAGATGGAATTTTTTGCCCTACCGCGGTACTTCTGCCTACATCACACGTGACGTGACCTTTCCACCGTGATTACGTAATGCGTGCAGCATCACAGAGCAGTGCAAGATGACCATTTGTGGTTCAAAAATATATACATTTTAATATTTTTTTTAGAAAATGACTGATGGTTCTCTAGATAAGACCTCTTATTCCTCATCTGGGATCACATAGAGCTCTTAGCCACCGGCAAATTGTTTAAAAACAGCTGATGATCAGGGCCGATTATATTCTGTCAATCAAAAAGGGGCGGAAAAAAGTATCAGTCTGCATCTCATACTGTGTGTGAAGAAAAAACGTTAAAACAGGCTCTATTTGAGCCTATGAATCACTTATAGTTCAAGTCTTGGTTGCCAGGTCTGTAGTTTTTCCCTACACCAAACATCACTAATCACATCCACTAATCACAAAGAGCTTTGTGCTTTTGCTAATTCTGTTCATTTTATTGAGAAATTTAAACAATAAATGGCGTTTTGACGCTGTTAAATGCAACACAACAGATCACTGTGAATAAATGGTAGATTAATATAATAGTTTGGACTCTGTTGTTCATTTTATCCAGTTTACAGCATTAGTTAAGAGAGGTTTTTTCCTTAGAAATTTAGTATTGGTGTATCTCTAATATTTATCATTGCATACACCATTTTTATAATGAAGTCTTTTTTTTTTTTTGTTAAATAAGGTCACATTAGTTAACCTAGTCAATGCATGAAGTAACATTAACAATGAGCAATAAATTTGCTACAGTATTTATTAATCTTTAATAAAAATACAATTTGTTTGTTGTTAGTTCATGTCAGCTCAGGTCCATTAAATAACTTTTTGATTTTAATAATGTATTTTATTAGTGTACATGCTGAAATTAACAATAACTAAGATTAAGAGATGCTTTAGAGGTATTATTCATTGTTAGTTCATGTTAACTAATGTAGTAACTAATGAATTGCAAAGTGTTATCATTCATTTGAAGCTTGTAAGGGTAAATTCTGACTGTTTTTGGTGCAAGAAAGCTCAGGGGAGCAGCAGGGAAAGGATACATTTGCTATAAAAGTGCTATAAAAATCTCTTCAGCTATTAGCCTAACAAAAAAAGCAAGAACATGTGAAGTCAATGAGTTATTTATCACAGCTTGTATGAAGGCCTCATGTTTGTAGCGATGAGATGTTGACATTTGTTATGTGCTAATGACCGGTTTTAATTGGATGTGCTCAGTGTGTGTTGGCGCACTGAACGCAGGTAACATGTTGACACTATCAGGTCTCACACTGTTTTCTCGTCTCTCGACACGTGCCTACATGCCCATATGCCTCAAGACTCATGCCACCCTGGCATCAGGCGATGGGCTCTGAATAATTCACAGCCTCTCTCGGGGGCACATTGTTTGGCACTTGAGGGGCCTCGCAACGGGCACGATGCCAGCGTGAAGGTTAAATGACCTCATAATAGCTGAGAGATTCTGGCTCCGCTATTTTGAGTGTTTTTATATAACACTGATCTAGGGATGGGCCGGATGAACACAACCTTATCACAGTAACAGTATTGCAATATAGATATTTTTGCCTCAAAGTCTTTATTTATTTATTTATTTATATGTTTTTTTAATAATGCAGTAAAACTAAACTGAATTAATTAAATCATGTATTTATTTATTTATCCAGAAAAACTAAACTCTAGTGATGTTTAGTATGTTTATATTTTTGATAATCCTGTGAAACCAAGCAAAATTTGTTTGTTTGTTTTTATTTATTTATTTTAAAGCTGCAGTCCGCGATTTTTCCTCTTTGTCGCCATCTCTGTTTGAAACATGCAATTGCAGTCATATGCGGAACAGTTATCTGTACGTGTGGGTTGTGCCAAAACCGTGCAAATTATTATTACTGTTATATTGTTCTCAAATTGTTATTGTTAACAACATCAGCATTGCGTGACTGTGTATTTAGTGTGTATTAGCGTTACCTGTAGATTTCAATTTCTGTAGTCACTCCATAGTCCTTTGCTTTTTTGGCTATGGGTGAATCTCCAATTGTCACTGATGATTGTCATTTGGATCTTTCTGGATTACAAGTTTAATTATTTCAGCTGCTGTGAGAAAAGGCTATAAATTTGCCACTACCGGCAGCATCCTCACATGATATAACTCGACGGGACTCCTTCCTTTCTGTTTAC